>NW_017974364.1:0-3637 GCF_001876935.1 Asparagus officinalis
TAAATCCTGACTTCGGACTTCATATTCTCCTTGGACTTGCTTGACTATTAGCTGAGAATCACCGAAGGCTTCGAGTTACTCAACCCCCAGCTCCTTAGCGGAGTTGAGTCCTATAATCAATGCGTTATACTCTGCTACATTATTCGAGCATGGCTCGGTTAGCGAGTAGGCGCGAGGCATCACATGTTTTCCTGGGGAAACTAAAACTACTCCCACTCCGGAAGAAATCTTAGAACTTCCAGGAGCACTTGCTACATTGGCTGCTCGGGAGGCGCCATCGAAGTACAAACGCCATATTTGTTGGTGCGAAGTTGCGTTGACTTCTAAGCCGTCATATATTTCGGCGGTATCCGTCGTTGGATTATCTGCAAGGAGATCGCATATGGCCTGTCCTTTGACCGACTTCTGTTGCTTGAAATGCAAGTCGTATTGGGACAGGAGTAAGGCCCATTTTGCTAATCGCCAGCTCATGGAAGCGGGTTGAGTCATGAATACTCGAACCGGATTAACTTTAGAGATGACGTAAATGGTCTGTCCAACCAGATAATGCCGCATCTTCTGAATAGCGAATACCAAGGCGAGGCATTCTCTCTCAATCATGGGATATCGAGATTCTGCGCCTACCATGGTTCGGCTCAAATAATACACTGCCTGCTCGTGACCGTTATCGTCATCTTGTGCAAGCAATGCACTTAATGAGTGGCTCGTCGCCTTGACATAAATCAAGAACGGTTTGCCCGATTTTGGTGCAACGAGTACAGGAGGTTTTGAGAGATATTCCTTAATACTCTCGAATGCCTTTTGACAAGTGTCGTCCCATACGAAAGACACACCCTTCTTTGTGAGCTTGGAGAATGGTTGGCATTTTCCTGAGAGGTTTGAAATGAACCGACGGATATAAGCCAATCGCCCTTGCAATCCTCTGAGCTCCCTGAGGTTCCTCGGAGGTTGTAATTCATTGATCGCCTTTACCTTATCAGGATCGATGTGGATACCTTTGGTGGTGACGACGAATCCCAGGAACTTGCCACTCGACATTCCGAGGAAAGACTTGGTAGGATTCATCTTCAATTGATGAGCTCGCATCAAGTCGAACATGGTCTTCAAGTCTTTAATGTGATCCTTTTTATCACGACTTTTCACGACCAAATCATCTACGTAGCATTCAACAGTCTTTCGGAGATGCTCCTGAAAGATCTTTGACATGGCTCGCTGATATGTAGCACCTGCATTCTTTAAGCCGAAGGGCATGACTGTGTAGCAGAAGACGCCGAGAGGCGTTCTAAATGCGGTATGCTTTTCATCATCTGGATGCATCTTTATTTGGTTATAGCCAGAGAAGCCATCCATGAAAGACATCCTCTCGAACCCACACGTATTGTCGATGATGACATCCGTGATGGGGAGAGGAAAATCGTCTTTTGGGCAAGCAGCATTGAGGTCCCGAAAGTTGATACAAATCCTGACCTTCCCATTCTTCTTAAGGACTGGGACAATATTGGCGAGCCATTCTGGATGTTGCTCCTCCCGAACGAAGCCCGAGTCAATAAGCTTCTTAACCTCCGCTTCGATCGCCTCCATCATTTGCGGACGAAACCGTCTTTGTTGTTGTTTGACAGGTTTGACATCCGACTTAATATTGAGTGAGACGATGCACCGCTACGTTCGGATCAAGCCCTGGCATGTCTTCATAATTCCAGGCGAACACGTCGATGTACTCCCTGATAAGAGAGATTAACTCTTCTTTCTCATCGGGTAGGAGACTGTCGCTAATGAATATCGGTTTAGGATTTTCCTCAGTTCCCATATTCACCTGGACTACTTGATCTTCGGTAGGAGGTTCTCTTTGCTCGAACCTATCGCCATACTGCATGTTTAGGTGATGAACCCAAGGATCTTCCCATGTCGGCATCTGGTCGTCTTCCTCTATGGTGGTAGGATCGACCGTAACCATGTTCGACATCAGCTTCTTGAACATCTCACCGACACTAGAATCGGAATCCCAAGCTGAGGAATCAGATGAGCCTCCATTTCTAGCTTTGTTAGCAATTTGATCGATGATTTGCCAGCAACATTCATCGTCGGATGAGGAGACATAACCGAGACCTCTCTTGTGACGATAATAATCATCGGGTTTTCCCTTCGGTACATAGGCCATTCGAGGTGGAACTCGCGGACCTCGACCAAAGAAAAGACCCTCTCCGAGTGTGAAGTCATACCCATACCTTTCCATCATATCGCGCGCTTTTGCGTCATATCTGAATAGATGAGGAGCAGGTTTATCTTCGTCTTCTTCTTCCTCTAAGAAGTGATCGGGTGTCGGAGCTTCGCGCTTTTACGTCATATCTGAATAGATGAGGGGCAGGTTTATCTTCATCGTCTTCTTCTTCTACGAAGTGATCGGGTATTGGAGTTTCTTTTCCTTTGCCGTAGACGACTTCTTTTCCACTCCATGTTCCCGCGGGGATAACAAGTGTTGCTCCGCATGGATCTTGTACCTGCTTTTTCGTCATGCAAAATGATTGAAGAGGCATATATAAATCAGGGTCATCTCAAACTGATGACAAGTGTTGCTCCGCATGGATCTTGTACCTGCTTTTTCGTCATGCAAAACGATTGAAGAGGCATATATAAATCAGGGTCATCATAAAGCTTTTTGGTGACCTCATCAAGACACCTCGAATACTCTAAATCATCGTTTATTGATAGTTCTTCGGCAAGTTGCCAATTACAACTATTCTCCGATGATTCTTCATCATCAAGATTGATTACAATGGGTACAATGTCATTAAGTACAAAACCACCATCGTAATCAAGCCCAGTTTCGGTATCAGCTTCATCTCCGCTGTCCGTTCCTTGGGCCGGTGATTCAGTATCGGATTCAGCGCCGTATAGAAGGGAATCGGTGAAATAGTTTTCCAATCCCTTAAACGGTTGCTTATCCGCGACCACCGTCTTGACCTCATTATTTGAGTCTATGTACTTGAGGCATTGATGCAGAGTTGACGGAACTATAAGGTTACCGTGGATCCAAGGTCGACCCAACAGCAAATTATAGGACGTTTCTGCATCAATTACATAGCAAGTAACTTCTGATTTTAAATCTCCGATCTGGCACTTGATTCGGATCTTCCCCAATGGTCTAGACCCGCTGGTGTTGAATCCATAAATCGTAGTGCCAGTGGAGGCTAATTTACTCGTCGGGATTCCGAGATGATGCATCAATCGGAATGGCATAATGCTAACAGCGGAACCCGGATCAACTTGGATCCGGTTGACCATGCTGGAGCCAATGTGCCCGATGATGCATCAATCGGAATGGCATAATGCTGACAGCGGAACCCGGATCAACTTGGATCCGGTTGACCATGCTGGAGCCAATGTGCCCGGTAAAATATAAGGGCCGATCATGCTTTGAGTTCTTTGTTTGCATATCCTCCTTGGTGAACGAGATGCATGGAAAATGATGTGCCGCGAGATTGCAGTGCTGAGTTGACGGCTCTGGCCCTTCAGGAGATGGCTTGATCCGAGTGAGAAAAGCTTCAGAATCGCTCAAAGCCTCCTGTAATGCTTTCCTTGTATCCTTGGACAGGCGCAATAGCTCGTATAGGGTTATCCTAGCCGGGATATTGGCCAA
>NW_017974364.1:4233-5486 GCF_001876935.1 Asparagus officinalis
GCTTGCACCTCGAACGTTTGATTCGCATTCACGGCATTTGCGTGCGCCTTTCCTTTTCCCTTAGGGGCAAAGTTTGGTTGCGGGGCATTGTTAGCTATTTGACCCCTTTCCGCCTTCTTCCTTTTGAGGAATCGTTCGGCTCTTTCTCCTCGCACCTTCAGATCCTTCCAGGTCTTTGGTGGCGCCATTCCCATAGCTTCGAGGATGTCCAAGGAAAGATTGTTGTGACAGGTCTCGAGGATGAAATCTTCGCTGACCGGATCCCTGCAATTCATTGCCTTATTTCGAAACCTCTTCACAAAGTTTTCGACTGTCTCACCGTTCTTCTGTTTCTCCTCAAACAGAGTGCTGATTGAGACCTCGGTGTCGTCGTCGAAGAAGTTCGTCAGGAACATGTCCTCCATGTCGTCCCAACAGCTGATGCTCCCCGGCTTGAGGCGACGATACCAATCGAAGGCCGCTCCGCGAAGAGTGCCAACGAATGACCGTACCATCAAGGGTTCGTTGCCGGAGATTATTCCTAAATGGGACTTAAAGTATATTAAGTGTTGGGTAGGGGAACCCTTTCCGTCAAACGGCGTAAGCCGGATATGGAATTGATTCCCACTCCCTTGGATATGGACATGGTATGCCGGACCTTTTTACCTCTTGAGCGTTCATCAACGCGTTGATTTTGCTCTCCAAGTCCTTCATCTTCTTGTCTTCGCTCGTTTCTATCTTCGAGTGGCTTTGGGGAGAGGGAATGTGGTCTTCTTTGGCATTATCATATACAGGACCACCTCCGTTGTCGTTGTTGACAGGGGGAATAGTTATGTTGACGTTATTTCCCTCCCGCTCATTCTCGTCTTGATTCTGATGATTGGGTCGAGTAGGTTCTTCTTGATGAGTGATGAGTTGTCAGAGCTGCGATATGCTGGTCGTGCATCTCCCTCATCTGCTGCACGGCCATCTCCATCTCGAACTTGAAACTTTCTTTCTGCCGAGCTAGGGCGTCTTCAAGCATCTTGTTCATTTGTTCGGCGCTGATCATGAGTACCTCGCGGGGTTGCCCCTCGCTGGATACCGTGTTGTCCGATGCAATTGCAGAGCCGGCATCTGATCCTTCGTCTTCCGACGGTAATCTCGTCCGAACCCTACCATAGGTCCCTCGTGTGATGGTTCCAGGCTGCAGATGAGTTAGATACCAGGGTACCAACAGGATTGACTCGGGATTGTCCCCTGTCGATGCTCCTTTGCTGGCCATGTTGATGGTG
>NW_017974365.1:0-5485 GCF_001876935.1 Asparagus officinalis
AACACCCCGGGGGTGTCTAGGAAAAGCCTAGACACCCCAGGGGTGTCTCGGCCAAACCGAGACACCCCATGGGTGTCTCGGCCAATCCGAGACACCAGGGGGTGTCTAGGCCCCCTAGAGCCCCTCATTTGCCTATAAATGGCCCCCTTGGGCCTCCCTTTTGGGAGATCTGGATTTTTGGAGAAAAAGGTGAAGCCCTGCTGCAACGAAGAGTGGTCGAGCGCTTCAACCGAGGAGGAGAGGTCTTCATCAGAGTCTTCATCACCCATTCCCCCCTTTCCTTAGTATTACCCTTCGCCGGTAATCACTAAGAAGAGTTGATATCTCGTTTTAGCCGAGATAGACGCTTCAGGCTTCTAGATCTCACGCGGATCAACGAAGCTCTGTCTGATTCTTTCGGAACAGATCTGAGTGCCAGGTGGTCCACGGATATTGACGTCCCCGTCACAGGCCAAAGACCCACGCAAGCAAGAGACCGCAAAACAGGATCTTGCGTTTATTTTCAAGAAAGTTGTAATTTTTATTTCTTTGTTATTCGAATTCATTGTAACGACTGAAGTTTAATGAAATCAATGATAAAGGCAGCTTTTCCTGAAAACAAGCTGGCGACCACAGTGGGAGCCAACGGCCTCGCTGCCGAGGCCGTCGTGACGCAACCGGCATTCAAGATCCGGGTGAATGAAGAGATCGAATACGAGTTCTCAAGATCCGGGTGAATGAAGAACACGAGCTCGATCAACAACAGTTCGAAGAAGGCCTCTCTTCCTCCTCCTCCAGATCCGCCTCTCCGAACAGGCGCAGGAAGGCATCCTCTTCCAGAAACGTTCGTGGGACCCTTGTTTGCGGAAAAAGTTGCTGTATTCATTGCTGCATTCATTACAACTTCGATCGTTACAATGAAACAAAAAGATAGCCTTTTTATAAGACCGGTACACAATGAAAACAAAAGAAATACAACTCCTTTCAAACAAACGCAAGATCTGTTTGTCATCTCTTGCTTGCGTGGGTCTTTGGCCTTATGCTAACAGCGGAACCCGGATCAACTTGGATCCGGTTGACCATGCTGGAGCCAATGTGCCCGGTGAAGTACAAGGGCCGATCATGCTTCGAGTTCTTTGTTTGCATATCCTCTTTAGTGAAGGAGATGCATGGGAAATGATGCGCCGCTAGGTTGCAATGCTGAGCTGATGGCTCTGGCCCTTCAGGGGATGGCTTGATCCGAGTTAGAAAAGCTTCTGAATCGCTCAAAGCCTCCTGTAATGCTTTCCTTGTATCCTTGGACAGGCGCAATAACTCGTAAAGGGTTATCCTAGCCGGGATATTGGCTAATTGCGCCATGATGTCGAAATGAGGTGGAGAGCTCGCATTCCCCGGTTTGTCTCTTCCAATCGGATGATTGAATCGAGACTGCCTCGGGTTTTGGGTCTCCTGGCGTAAAGGCTCTTTTCCTTTCTCCTTCTGTTGGACTCTTTCCGCGGCTATAGGCGTCGGGGGAATTGCTGCTATTCCCAGTTCTGCCAACGTCTTGGACGGAGGAGTGTTGGTACCTAATTGCTCGGAAGCATCCGGGTACTTGTAGTGGTACTCGTTCCCGCTCCGAGTGGCGAATGTTTCCTGCTCATCTTCAGAAAGTGGGAAGGCCGGAATTCTGTCATCGTCCCTTCCTGGAATAGCGGACACCCCATAACAAGATCTGCCTTTCCCTTTTGATTTCTTCTTGGAAGAGGTCCCAGTCCACTGTTCGTCTCCGATCAGATCTGGATGAACCCAAAGAATCTCGCCATTAGGGGCTGTGTGTGGCACGAGTCCTTTCTGGCGCTGCTTGTGAGGATCATCGTTCACCGTCTTCACTGCTGCTTTTATTACCGGCTCAAGCTGGAACTGGCTCACGGGAAAGGAGCCGAAGCCAATCGTGACTGCATTCGCACCCACTTTCTTCTCCTTTGGCTGCTTCATTGTGATGACCCCGACGTCGATGAGAGCCTGGATCTTGTCCTTAAGAGCATAGCATACCTTGGTGGGGTGGTGCACCGCTCTGTGGAATGCACAGTACTTCGGATCATTAATCCTCTTGGCATCTTCCTGATCCTGAACTGGAGGCAATTTGATTTTATTATTCTCCACGAGGTATTTGAAGATCCCAGGAACTTCGTCCTCTCTGAATGAATAAACTTTCGGGAACTTTGGCTCCGAAGCTTTCGGCCTCGGGGTTTGTTGTTGCCACCTTGGTTGTTGAGGTGCCTTTTGCTGCTGCTGCTGCTGCGGTTGCGCTTGCACCTCGAACGTTTGATTTGCGTTCACGGCGTTCGCATGCGCTTTTCCTTTACCCCTAGGGGTGAAGTTCGGTTGCGGAGCGTTATTTGGTATTTGGCCCCTTTCCGCCTTCTTCCTTTTGATGAATCGTTCGGCTCTTTCCCCTCGCACCTTCAGGTCCTTCCAGGTCTTTGATGGCGCCGTTCCCATAGATTCAAGGATATCCAAGGTGAGATTGTTGTGACAGGTCTCGAGGATGAAATCTTCGCTGACCGGGTCTCTGCAATTCATTGCTTTATTTCGAAACCTTTTCACAAAGTTTTCGACTGTCTCACCATTTTTCTGTTTCTCCTCAAACAGAGTGCTGATCGAGACCTCAGTGTCATCATCAAAGAAGTTCGTCAAGAACATGTCTTCCATGTCGTCCCAACTGCCGATGCTCCCCGGCTTGAGGCGACGATACCAATCGAAGGCCGCTCCGCGAAGAGTGCCAACGAATGACCGTACCATCAAGGGTTCGTTGCCGGAGATTGTTCCTAGGTGAGACTTGAAATAGATTAAATGTTGGGTAGGGGAACCCTTTCCATCAAACGGCGTAAAGTTAATGAGATTGAACTTTGCCGGATATGGAATTGATTCCCACTCCCTCGGATATGGACACGGTATACCTGACCTTTTTACCTCTTGAGCATTCATCAATGCATTGATTTTGCTCTCCAAGTCTTTCATCTTTTTGTCTTCACTCGTTTCTATTTTCGAGTGGTTTTGGGGAGAGGTAATGTGGTCTTCTTTGGCATTATCATCTACCGGACCACTTCCGTTGTCGTTGTTGACAGGGGGAATGATGACATTATTCCCTTCCCGTTCATTCTCTTCTTGGTTCTGATGATTGGGTCGAGTGGGCTCCTCTTGATGAGTTGTCAAAGCTGCGAGTTGCTGATCGTGCATCTCCCTCATCCGCTGTAGGGTCATTTCCATCTCGAATTTGAAAGCTTCTTTCTGCCGAGCTAGGGCGTCTTCAAGCATTTTGTTCATCTGCTCGGCACTGATCATGAGTACCTCGCGGGGTTGTCCCTCGCTGGATACCGTGTTGTCCGAAGCAATTGCGGAGCCGGCATCTGATGCTTCATCTTCTGATGGTAATCTCGTCCGAACCCTACCATAAGTCCCTCGTGTAATGGTTCCGGACTGTAGGTGAGTTAGATACCAGGGTACCAACGGGATTGACTCGGGATTGTCCCCTGTCGATGCTCCTTTGCTGGCCATGTTGATGGTGACCTTCGGGAATTCTCTGTCTTTGACTATCCTTCTTCTTCGCTGGAAACGCCTAGGCTTAGCTTCAGACGTTCCGGTGGAAATTCTGTCAAATACTGAAATTCTCCTTGGGGTTTGAGCACAAGAGCATTCTGACAGCACTGCCTTGATTATGTTGGCGCACGGGCAGCGAGACTCCATGTCCTGCACATACTTCTTTCGAGATTTCCCCATACCACCAGCTCTATAGTACAGCTCATCAGCTTGGTAACTGGAGCAACCTATAGAGTGTTGGCATGTGCTCCTTGGTAAAACACCATCATCCTCGGATGAGTGTGCTTCCCTTTTGGCATGGGATGTTTTGTTAGTTTTCTCAAAAGTGGCCCGTTCAAGTTTACGTTTTTGTGAACATAAAAATTGAACGGGCTCTTGTATTTCGACTCGCAATCCGATGCGGTCGGTGATAGGGGCTTTCCCTTTCTCATCTTTCGTGGGGGGATTAATTCGACCCCCAGTTTGATTTGAAACTTGGTGACCTTTCAATGGACCCAAGCGCTCCTTGATAGGTACTTTACCTCGATTCCCTGGTAAGGGACCGAGGCGACCTTTCACAGGAACCTTGGAGGTTGAAGGGTCTGTTTTCATACCTGACCCTACCGGAGGTGCCGGGGTAAGGGGAACAGGATTTGGCCTTGGTGAAGGTTGGGCAGCAACTTCTTTCACTCTTGTCTTGGGCGTTGGATTCGCCTTCAGCATCCACATTTGTTTGAGTTTTGGCGGAGTCTTGACCGCCTCTTCTTTTTGCATCTCCTCTGCTTTCTTCAAGAGAGCTCGGGCATGCGCAAGGAGTGCACGGCGCTTCCTGATTCTCTCTTCAAGAGTGGAGCGGTTCCTTGTAACACGCACCCACTTGTTTGTTCCTGCTTGAGAGGAGGGGCTGGTTATATACCTTTGTTGCTCTTGGCGTTGTCTCGCTTTGAGATCTTCGCTGTAGCGGACCCCATCCATAGGCTCCAAAGCCTTGGCCATTTGACGAGCAAGACGTTGACGCCGCCTTTGGAGTGCCCTCTTTGATATAGCTGGAGCGCCTTCAGTAGCCACCTTCTTAGGGGAGGAGCCCAGATCTGCGATCTTGACCACGTTGGGCGACGCGGAGTCGCCACGTGGTGCAAGTGCAGTGATGGCTAAGGGATCTTGGGTCTTTGAGCCGAGGGTCCCACGAACGACTCTGGAGGAGGATGCCTTCTTTCGCCTACTTGGAGAGGCGGATCTGGATGAGGAGGAAGAGAGGGATTCTTCGTACTTCTGCTGGTCGAACTCGTACTCGACCTCTTCGTTCACCCGGATCTTGAGGGCCGGTTGCGTCACGACGGCGTCGGTTGCGATGCCGTTGGCTCCCACTGTGGTCGCCAGC
This sequence comes from Asparagus officinalis, assembly GCF_001876935.1. NCBI lineage: Eukaryota > Viridiplantae > Streptophyta > Magnoliopsida > Asparagales > Asparagaceae > Asparagus > Asparagus officinalis. Next base: position 4,922 of record NW_017974365.1, read on the forward strand.
TTGTTTTCGGTGAAAGTCGGTGTTTTCATTGCTTTTGAATCTGTTACAACTTCAAACGTTACAACAAGAATGCAACCAAAACAAAGATTACAACTTTATCGAAAATAAACACGAGATCCCGTTTTGGTGCGGTCTCGCTTGCGTGGGTCTTTGGCCTGTGACGGGGATGTTGATATCCGTGGACCACCGGGGCAATCAGATCCGGTCCGGATAAATCGGACAGAGTTTCGTCGATCCGCGTGAGATCTAGAAACTTCTAATCCAGAAATATCGGACAGAACTTCGTCGATCCGCGTGAGATCTAGAAGTTCTAAGCGTATACCTCGGCTAAAGCGAGGTAATAGCTCTTCTTAGTATTAACGCTAAAGGCTAATACTAAGGAAGGATGAGAACGGGTGATGAAGGCTGATTTAGACCTCTCCTCCTCGGTTTGAAGTGCTCGATCAGTGTTTGCTGCAGCAGGGCTTCGCCGAGGCTCTCCAAAAATCCCGATCAGTCCAAATGAGGTAAGGGGGTCCTATTTATAGGAAAACAAGAGGGGGGGCGTCCGCACAGATCTAGGAC
>NW_017974366.1:0-5485 GCF_001876935.1 Asparagus officinalis
CGGACGAGGAGCTCCAAAACGAGTACTCGTTCAAAGACGAAGACGTTCCAGCTATCTTCGAGACCCTTTTCGAAAACAACAAAATCAACTCCCGCCTATCACGCATCAGGAGGAAGATGACGATTCTGCGGATCCGACGTACTGCGAGTACCACAGAAGGATCCTCCACCCCACCAAGGAATGCTTTGCTCTCAAGAATAGCATCCAGACCTTGGTTGAAGCCGGCGTTATAACGCTAGGGTAAGCCAATTGAAAACGGCAATACTCCAAAGAGTACAAGAGTATAAACTGTTTCTCAATACTCCAAAGAGTACAAGAGTATAAACTGTTTCTCGATACTCCGATAAGTATAAGAGTATAAACTGCTTCTTACGACTCCAAAGAGTATACGAGTATAAACTGTTTCTCATTCCTCCTACCGGTATAAGAGGTTAAACTGCTCCCTGATACTCCAATAGGTATATGAGTCTAAACTATTTCCTACCATTGACGGGAAGTTCCTGGAGGATATTACGCTAATATTCTTAAGGATAACCCGGTCGGACAACAAAATCAAACCCAGTTCCAAGAGAGAAGCTGGGGGTGGATAATCCAATGCATCGGGAAGTTCCCGAAAGAATACCACATGGGTATTCTTAGGGATAACCCAATCATTGTGGAATTGGTGAATAAGAAATTCACGTTCGAACCCTGAAGGTCAGAATGTCTCTTCTTATTCTCTAACTCTTATGAGTTATTTTTGTGAGAGGGGATCCAACCTTCTGATAGGTTAATCTTTCTTCACCAAACCATCCGCTGATCAAATCAAACGACAGTGGACCCACCAACATTCCCATCTACCAGTCGTTGGCGTTTCTTAGACTCAATGTGCTAGGTCCTAAACGCCTAACATTAAAGTCCCCCTTTGAGTGGTAATATGGGTTGGCACTTTCTTTGCTACCCGTATTCCACTCTCTTCGCTTTCTGGTCAAACCTATAAAAGTTAGGGCCAAAGCCAAAATCCCCTCTCGATTCCTCCAATGAACGAGAGGTCCACTTTCAAATCGAGTTAGGGTCATCTCAAACTCCTGCTGGGTCAAACCTTCGTACAGTTAGGGCCACATCCAAAATCCCCTCTCGATTCCCCCAATGAACGAGAGGTCCACTTCCAAATCGGGTAATCAAACCTTCCGACAGTTAGGGTTATCCGAATTGTTACGATTCTCGGAGTGGAGATCCCACTCTTAGTTTCATCCTTCCGGATTCTGGGGGTGGAGACCCCACCTCGAGTTTCCTTTCCAGCTGTAGATAGAATATAAAATTCTTCCTCTTCAGCACCGGGAGATAGAATATAAAATTCTTCCTCTCCTCGGACCTTTCCGATGCTCGGAGTGGAGAACCCACTCCCAGTTCATCATTCCGGATTCTGGGGGTGGGGGATCCCACCTCAAGTTCCCTTTCCGGCCAAAGATAGAATATAAAATTCTTCCTCTTCAGCTCCGGGAGATAGAATATAAAATTCTTCCTCTCCCGTTTCTCAATCTGTCTTTGCTTTTAGAAAAGACACGATTGTCAAATCCGGGCACTCGATGCACGGGGAATTTTATCCCGAAGCCTGAGTAGGGATAAGTCAACGCCTAACACGCGTTGCCGGGTAGTCTATTCCCGTGAGAAAGACGAAGTCTATGTATTCAAAATCATAGCATTAAGTCTAAGGGAAGTAATTCTCTTAGCACAACGTTACATGTGAAACGGGTTTTAATAATTCACATGCTAGCCCGATTCAAACGGTAATCGGTAAAGGCACATCAAACCCGTTGATGGCTGGGGGTTTGCCAAAAATCCCAAAGCCTATGTCTAACACACATGGCCGGTTAGTCTTTGACCGTAAAAAGGACAAAAGACCACATATTCAACATTGTGGCAGGTTGTTATTAATAACACCATAATCCGTGCCTCACACGCACGGGGAATTTTATCCTGAATCCTAAGTAAGGATAAGTCAGCGCCTAACACGCGTTGCCGGGTAGTCTATTCCCGTGAGAAAGACGAAGTCTACGTATTCAATATCGTAGCACTAAAAGGGTTAACTCTTTTAGCTTAAACGTCACATAGGAGCGGACTTAAACAATCCGCATGCTAGCCCGACTCAAACGGTAGTCGGTAAAGGCTAATCAAATCCGTTGAAGGCTGGGGATTAGCCAAAAATCCTAAAGTCAACGCCTAACACGCGTCGCCGGGTAGTCTATTCCCGTGAGAAAGACGAAGTCTACGTATTCAATATCGTAGCACTAAGAGCGTTAACTCTCTTAGCACAACGTCACATGCGGAACGGACTTAAACAATCCGCATGCTAGCCCGACTCAAACGGTAGTCGGTAAAGGCTAATCAAATCCGTTGATGGCTGAGGATTTGCCAAAAATTCTATAACTGCGAGTCATTGACGCATCAACTCCACTAGTTGGTCTCGTGACTTGAGCACCCAACAAATTCAGGATAAAATCCACACATGCAGATGAATCAACTTTAACAGTTGGTCCTGCAACCCCAACATTCGGGACCGCGATGCTCCAATACCTTAAGAGCTTAAACTGTGTATACTCCAGCAAACGTACGAGTATAAACTGTGTTAATGGCGATCCGTAAACCCTAGGGTCAACGCCGGTCAACGCGTAACCCTAGGTCAACGCCAAGCAACGCGTTGCAACAAAAGTTTGCTACCCGTATTCCACTTTCTTTGCTTTCTGGTCAAACCTTCCTAAAGTTAGGGCCAAAGCCAAAATCCCCTCTCGATTCCTTCCATGAACGAGAGGTCCACTTGAAACAGTCAAACCTATAAAAGTTAGGATTGTTTCCGATCTCGCTTAGTCAAGCCTACACATGGTCAAGACTAAAGTCGAGTCACTCCTTTTCGATAAACGAAAATCCACCTTTGTCCCCTTTTTCCACCAAACCTATAAAAGTTAGGGTTGAAATTGGGTCTTCTCCTCAATGAATGAGGGGTTCTTTGGGTTCAAATGACCAATCCTATAAAAGGTAGTGTCGTTCGAACTTTTCCGATTCTCGGAGTGGAGATCCCACTCTTAGTTTCATCCTGCAGGATTCTGGGGGTGGAGATCCCACCTCGAGTTTCCTTTCCAGCTGTAGATAGAATATAAAATTCTTCCTCTTCAGCACCGGGAGATAGAATATAAAATTCTTCCTCTCCTGTTTCCTTTCCAGCTGTAGATAGAATATAAAATTCTTCCTCTTCAGCACCGGGAGATAGAATATAAAATTCTTCCTCTCCTCGGACCTTTCCGATGCTCGGAGTGGAGATCCCACTCCCAGTTCATCCTTCCAGATACTGGGGGTGGAGAATCCCACCTCGAGTTTCTTTTCCAGCTGAAGATAGAATATAAAATTCTTCCTCTTTAGCACCGGGAGATAGAATATAAAATTCTTCCTCTCCTCGGACCTTTCCGATGCTCGGAGTGGAGATCCCACTCCCAGTTCATCCTTCCAGATACTGGGGGTGGAGAATCCCACCTCGAGTTTCTTTTCCAGCTGAAGATAGAATATAAAATTCTTCCTCTTCGGCAACGGGAGATAGAATATAAAATTCTTCCTCTCTCGTTTCTTTTCCAGCTGTAGATAGAATATAAAATTCTTCCTCTTCAGCACCGGGAGATAGAATATAAAATTCTTCCTCTCCTCGGACCTTTCCGATGCTCGGAGTGGCGACCCCACTCCCAGTTCATCATTCCGGGTGCTCGGAGTGGAGATCCCGCTCCCAGTTCATCCTTCCGGATTCTGGGGGTGGGAATCCTACCTCGAGTTTCCTTTCCAGCGGGAGATAGAATATAAAATTCTTCCTCTCCTATTTGACACAACTTTCAACTTCCAATCCGTGCACTTGGTGCATGGGGAATTTTATCCCAAATCCTAAGTAGGGATAAGTCAACTCCTAACACGTGTTGCCGGGTAGCCTATTCCCGTAACAAAGGCAAAGTCTACGTATTCGAAGTCGTAGCATTAAGTCTAAGGGAGTTCATGCCTTTAGCATAACGTTACATGCGGAACGGATTTCAACAATCCGCATGCTAGCCCGATTCGAACGGTAATCGGTAAAGGCGTATCAAACCCGTTGAAGGCTGGGGGTTTGCCAAAAACCCCAAAGTCAACGCCTAACACGCGTTGCCGGGTAGTCTATTCCCGTAAGAAAGACGAAGCCTATGTATTCAAAATCATAGCACAAAGCCTCAGAGAGTTTACTCTCTTAGCACAACGTTACATGTGGAACGGATCTAGACAATCCACATGCTAGCCCGATTCAAACGGTGATCGGTAAAGGCATATCAAACCCGTTGATGGCTGGGGGTTTGCCAAAAATCCCATAAAATCTGTCATTCAGAAGAAATACAGACAAATCACAAGAAAGAAGCAAATGCGGAGTTTCTATTAATAGGTCAAGTCAAAAGCATACAACAAAGAGCTCATTAGCCCGAAGGCAACTGACGGCTAAGAATATGAGACTTTAAGCTAAAAAGTCTATCTGCATAACTCTGCTCAAGTCCCGCCTGCAGATCTGCTCGGGCAGATTCCTCAGAACAGCTCAAGATCTCCGCAGCTTCACTCTTCAACTTCATCAATCCCTCCTGAGTGGATCCGAACTCCTCGAGTACCCGGTCACGGGAACGCTCTAGTCCGATCAAGTCATCTGCGATAAGAACGGCGGATTCCTCGGCACGCTTCAAGGCCTCCTTCAACCTAGTCGCTTCCTCGCGATTCGAGTCCAAGGAACGGAGTAACTCAGCTTTCTCCCTATCCATCCTCGCCATGTTAGCCATTAGATGCGCAATGGAGCTCTCGCGTGACTGAAGCTCACGCCCGACGGAAGATCTCAGGTCACGCCACTGCGCCATCCTATGCTCTAACTCAGAGGATACGAAAGAAGAAGTCCCGGTAACCTCTAGTTCCTTCAACTCTCGTATCTCTGACTCCAGGGCGGCGAAATCAGCAGTGAAGGAATCAGCCAGTTCCGGGTATCCTTCTTCCCTCATCATCGTCATGTGGCGAAAGAAGGAACGCCGGAACTGATCGAAGCCGCCTCCTCGGTGAAGAAGCTTCTCGATCAAGCCATTATACCAGGCGGTGAAGAAGCTGAGGTCCGTACGGAAAGCCTCTCCGTCAGGATCAGTATCGGCCAAAAGGCTACGGACACGCTCGTGCAAAGAAGAGCGAGATCCTACAAGCAACAACTTGGAAGCTCAGTGAACTATCGAATATGGAAAGGAAAGTCAAAAGGCAAGTTCTGAACATACCGACACCAACAGACGTCCCCGCTCGTGCAAAGAAGAGCGAGATCCTACAAGCAACAACTTGGAAGCTCAGTGAACTATCGAATATGGAAAAGAAAGTCAAAAGGCAAGTCCTGAACATACCGACACCAACAGATGTCCCCTCGGGTTGAGGTCCGACAGGCTCTGGGATAGCAGCAGAAGAGGGTACGTCAGCCCCTGCAGGC
>NW_017974367.1:0-5481 GCF_001876935.1 Asparagus officinalis
CAGCCCTCAGGTTCATCGCCGCCTCCGGAGCTCGACCAAGCCCTCGACGTCTGCCTCGCCATCACCTCCTCTCCACCTCCCGAAATCGCCGCAGCCTGCGCTTGCCGTCCCTGCTCAGTGTTGCCGCCGGCTCATCGCACTTCGCCGATGTCGAGCTTGCCTCCACCGAGGTAAGGCATCAGGTCTAAATTAACGTGTTAGTTCTAACTGAAATGCATGTTAGCTAGCTCTAAATTAACGTGTTAGTTTTAACTGAAATGCATGTTAATGCTACCGGGATGCATGTTAGCTCTAATGGAGATGATGTTAGTTCTATTACGAGGCATGTTAGTTCTAGTTGGCGTTCCTGTTAGATCTAGTGGATTTCATGATGGTTCTATCTTCCCTCATGCATATTCCTTGGATCTATCTTCTTCCTTTTAATTTCAGCTCATACATTACTTGGTTTGCAGCACTCACTCTATGGCTACGAGCCGGATAATTTAGAGCTATTTTTGCCATGTATTGTTAAATTGGATATAAACTTTAAATTTGGTTTAAACTATCGTAATGAAATTGTTTAGTGAAATTGAAAGATCAACTTGATGACGTTTTTTGAGCGATTTTGAACTTCTTATATGTGATAATTTGATAGCTTGTATAGACACTCCAACAATTCTCTCACGTGAGGCAACAATGGAAGAAGATAAAGGCCAGGACCATGATCTACTATCTACAACATGGGTTCCCCCTCAGGTGATAATATCTTATTGTTTATAGTATACTACTAACTAATGACATATACCAAAATAGTTGTCTTTTAGCATGAGTTTTGTTTCTCTATTTTTATAGGCATCCGAGCATGAGGAGAATGGTGATGAGCTTATGGGCGTTGAAAATGTCGAAGATAATTTAAATAGCGTTGATCCATATATCCGAATGGAGTTCTCTACTCATGAGGAAGCTTATAATTTCTACAATGCATACGCCAGACTTAAGGGATTTGGTGTTCGCAAGGGTCACACAGCTTGGTCGAGAAAGAAAGATGCAATCCTATCTAGAATATTTGTATGTGACAAAGAAGCCTTTAAATCTTTAAAAGATAAAAGAGAAGATGGTCGGAATGTAATTCGAAAGTTCGATACAAGATGTGGATGCAACGCAAGGATGATTATTGGACTTGATAGAAGCACTGAAAAATGGGTGGTCCGAAAGTTAAACAGTAAGCATAATGGTCATCCATTAACCACCCCAACTCGGGTAAAGAAGCACTACTCACATCGGACACTTCATCGAGCTCAATCGACAAAAAGGTTGATAGATACTCTTGACAATCAAGGTTTACGGCCTTCTGCCATTTGTAAGGTTGTAGACGTTGCTCATGGCAATGAACAAGGCTCTCTCACTCAACAAGAATGCCAAGCACAACTTAGACTTAAACGAAGAAACAACGTCGGCCATGAGTGCGTGAACATAGTTCGTCAATTTCAAGAGAAAAAGGTATCTGATCCTCAATTTTACTTCGCACTTGATTTAGAAAATGATAGGACGATGAGAAGTGTTTTTTGGATGGATGGTAGGTCGATGACTTCTTACTTGCAATTTGGAGATGTTGTTTGCTTTGATGTTACATATAGAACGAACAATTTAAATTTGTCGTTTGCACTATTTACGGGCGTTAACCATCATCGACAATCTACTCTATTTGGGTGTGCGTTACTGACCGATGAAACGGAGGAGACGTTTATATGGTTATTTAGCCAATGGTTAAAATGTATGTCGGGTATAGCACCAGTAACAATCATCACTGATCAAGATAAAGCTATGTGTGGTGCTATTCACAAAGTTTTTCCTAAAACTCGCCATCGCTTTTGTTCTTGGCACCTTCGTAGGAATGCCTTACAAAATCTTCAATCAATGCATAATGATTATGGTGAGGATGTTGGTGTAAAGTATAACAAATGGTATTGGAGTAAATCGGAAGAAAAATTTGAAAAGCGTTGGGAAGAAATGAGGGACAAATATGGTGCAGATAAAAGGAGTTGGTTAGTAAATTTATACAATCATCGAGATCATTGGGCTCCAGTGTATCTTAAAGACACTTTTACTGCAGGAATGACATCTACTCAGCGGAGTGAGGGAATTAATGCTTTTTTTGATCATTTTGTGAATGTAAATACCGAGTTACATGATTTTGTTAAGCAGTATGATAATGCTGTCAGAGCTCGCCGAGCCGCTGAACTTGAGCAAGATTTTAAGTCCACAAACTCAGTTCCTACATTGATAATTGAACATCCCATTGAAAAACAAGCTCGGGAGAATTATACGAAGAATCTGTTTACTATCTTTCAGAAAGAACTCAAGGATAGTTACTCCATGCTTCATGAAAAGTTGTCGAAGGACGGCGCAAGTGCTACTTATGCCGTTTGGAATATAGATAGCGAGGCTGAAAGCAAGAAGATAGTAAAGCATCATGTTGTTTTCGATACATCCAAAGAAAAAAGAATTAAGTGCTCTTGTGCGAGATTTGAGATGGAAGGTATATTATGCAAACATAGCTTGCACATTTTAGTAAAGAAGCAAGTATTAGAAATTCCATCAAGATATATCATGCAACGATGGACAATTAAAGCAAGACATGTTGGTTGCGGAGTTGTTAGAAATTGCATTACAAATAGTGAAGACCAACTATCTATCATTAAACATTGGGCCCTTAGGAGTAGATGTAACAAGGCACTAGAAGATACATTGACTTCAAGTACACTTCATGATAAGTTTAGTGCTTTTTTAGACTCATTTTTTGAAGAAGTTGAGAATTCCAAGATTGAGAAGGAACATAACGACAATGGAAATGAGAGCAATGCCAGCAATAAGATGCCTACTTCATCCATACCCATCTCTATAGAGGAAGCAACTCAAATCACTATTCGTGATCCAGATAAGCCTGTTGCCACGAAGGGACGACCAGCACATGCTACTAGAATTAAGTCGGGAGTGGAGATAGCACAAGAAAAGAGTATAAAAAAACAAAGATTTTGTGGGTTTTGTAAGGGAAAAGGACATTATATAACGAGTTGTCCTTTAGCTAAGGTATTATACTTAATCTTGATTTAATATTTTTTCAATGTCTTTGCATTTGTCATGATAAAGTTGCAATTTTTTTTGTAGAACAAAAATGTTGCTCGTGGAGGTCGAGAAAGTTAACGGCATCGCCAAAACAAAGTTTACGGAGGGCCAAAACAAAGCATGTGTTTCGGTTGAATGTTCACAATTTGATTTATTCACTTTTCCCTTAAGATTTATGTATGTATGGATGATAATGTGGTTGTATGGATTAATCATGTATGGATGATAATTTGAATTAATTTTTTCCCCCAGAACAATGAGGAACAAAACAGTATTAAGTGGGTACAAAACGAGCAATTAGTGGGTACTAAACTTGAATAAGTGGGTACAAAAATAAAATCATGGCATTATTAGGTACAAAGCTTGATTAAGTGGGTACAAAGCTTGATTAAGTGGGTACAATATTTGAATCCAGAGCAAAGAGGTATAAAAGGGTGCCTAAGTAGGTACAAAACGTGTATAAATGGGTACAAAACTTGAATAAGTGGGTACAAAATTTGCAGCAGAATAATGAGGTACAAAACATGGTTAAGTGGGTACAAAACTTGAATAAATGGGTACCAAACTTGATTAAGTGGGTACAAAACTTGATTAAGTGTGTACAAAAGTTTTTACAAGTAGGTACAAGGCTTGATTAATTGGGTACAAAACGTGTATAAATGGGTACAAAACTTGAATAAGTGTGTACAAAATTTGATTCCAGTATATTGAGGTACAAAACATGGTTAAGTGGGTACAAAACTTGAATAAATGGGTACCAAACTTGATTAAGTGGGTACCAAACTTGATTAAGTGGGTATAAAAGTTTTTACAAGTAGGTACAAGGCTTGATTAAGTGGGTACAATATTTAAGCAACGTAATAGAACTAACTCTGTATGTGATAGAACTAACAAGAGGACAGCTAGATATAACAAGGAGTGAGCTAGGGATATCATGACATAACAGAACAAACACTTGGGCTAGAAATAACGCCAGCACGAAGTAGAACTAACAGGAGATGGGCTTGAACTAACAGGAGGGCATCTAGAACTAACTAGGAGTGAGCTAGGGATAACATGGCCATCTCGAGTACAAACACTTGTGCTAAAAATAACGTGGGCACGAAGTAGAACTAACTCGAGATGGGCTTGAACTAACAAGAAGACGTATAGAACTAACAATGACTGAGATAGGCCTAACATGGGCCACAGAACAAACACTTGTGCTAGAAATAACGCCAACTTGAAGTAGAACTAACTCGAGATGTTCCAGAACTAACAGTAGGACAACTAGAACGTGTATAAATGGGTACAAAACTTGAATAAATGTGTACAAAATTTTGATTCCAGAATAATGAGGTACAAAACATGGTTAAGTGGGTACAAAACTTGAATAAATGGGTACAAAACTAGATTAAGTGTGTACAAAAGTTTTTACAAATAGGTACAAGGCTTGATTAATTGGGTACAAAACGTGTATAAATGGGTACAAAACTTGAAAAAGTGTGTACAAAATTTTGATTCCAGTATAATGAGGTACAAAACATGGTTAAGTGGGTACAAAACTTGAATAAATGGGTACCAAACTTGATTAAGTGGGTACAAAACTTGATTAAGTGTGTACAAAAGTTTTTACAAGTAGGTACAAGGCTTGATTAAGTGGGTACAATATTTAAGCAACGTAATAGAACTAACTCTGTATGTGATAGAACTAACAAGAGGACAGCTAGATATAACAAGGAGTGAGCTAGGGATATCATGACATAACAGAACAAACACTTGGGCTAGAAATAACGCCAGCACGAAGTAGAACTAACAGGAGATGGGCTTGAATTGATCAACATTATTTTAATTGCTATTATTTGGTATTAGATTAGCACAAGACCCTAATCACCCCCCCCTCTAGGGTCTAACAACGAAGGGACGAACAAAACATGCTACTAGAATTAAGTCGGGAGTGGAGATAGCACAAGAAAAGAGTATAAAAAAACAAAGATTTTGTGGGTTTTGTAAGGGAAAAGGGCATTATATAACGAGTTGTCCTTTAGCTAAGGTATTATACTTAATCTTGATTTAATATTTTTTCAATGTATTTGCATTTGTCATGATAAAGTTGCAATTTTTTTTGTAGAACAAAAATGTTGCTGGTGGAGGTCGAGAAAGTTAACGGCATCGCCAAAACAAAGTTTACGAAGGGCCAAAACAAAGCATGTGTTTCGGTTGAATATTCACAATTTGATTTATTCACTTTTCCCTTAAGATTTATGTATGTACGGATGATAATGTGGTTGTATGGATTAATCATGTATGGATGATAATTTGAATTAATTTTCCCCCCAGAACAATGAGGAACAAAACAGTATTAAGTGGGTACAAAACGAGCAATTAGTGGGTACT
>NW_017974368.1:0-5481 GCF_001876935.1 Asparagus officinalis
CTGGCGAAGAGAAAATCCGTCGTGGAGGAGTTTGCCAATTATAGCATTCAGGGAGGAGAAATAAGAGCGAACTTCTACACTGATAATGATCCTCTCAGGATCATTGCCCGATAACAACTCTTTAACGAGGACATGAAGCTGAGAAGGAAGCCCTACACAAAGAAGGGAAACTCGTCAAAAGCCTCAATAAGGAAATGAATGGCATTGCTCAGTTAATTAAACTATACCTCCTCCCCCTCGAGTCACTGGGGGTGGTGGAGATGTAAGGACTGTAGCTGCATCGACTGGTGGAGTTGGTCGTACAGCCGGCTCAACAGGGTCAGCCTCAACAAAAGCCCCTGTTAGGCACAAAACAGAAACATCATATTATAATTGCATTAGTCAAAGAATTGGCTAGTCCTATAGTTAGCTTGAGAAGAGGCACGCACCTTCAAAATAACCGTTTCCGGGAGTCTGAGGGAGTACAGACTCAGGAAACATATCCTGAGGCGGCTGGCCATCGATCTGAGGAGAATCATACATGAAGTTGAACATAGAAGTGTCCATAGGCAGGCCCTCCCCATCGAAGTCATCAATCGAAAAATCTGACATAAAAAGATATAAGGGAAGAGGAAGGAAACTATGGCCAATAGAGACAAGTTACCTCTTGAAGATGTACCTGGAATCACCGAACTGGGTCCTTCATTGACAGACTCCCCAACATGGGCGGTCTCTGCAGGCTTTTCTACCTGGGGCGGTGAGTCAGGCTCACCAGGACGGTCTCTGCAGGCTGTTCTACCTGGTGCGGTGAGTCAGGCTCGCCAGGAGATGCACAATCATCGGGACTCATCTCGCCTTCCTCACGATATCCTGCATAGGATGGGAAAGCATGAGCCTGAAATTCTAAACGATCAAGGGAATGATCTATAGAATAGATGTTACCTCCGCCATTAACAGGATCATCGCCAGCCAGATCCATCTCAGATGCTCGCGAACCTGCATGCGACTTGTGGGCTAATCTTTTCCGCCTATCAGCACGGACAGCAATCGAAGGTCTTGCCCGGGTAAAAGGACGGAATTCGTCGTCACTATTGGTCGCTGTCCCTGAAATATCAAATAGTGGTCAGGAATAGCAACTTGGAAATGCAGAGAAAAAGAAAAAATAGGTGACTAACCTTGCTCCAAATCTGCCTCGTAGTCTTCAGGGTCTCCGCCTGAGGCCTCTCCAGCAGAACTAAAGGCCCTGTGACCTTCTGCATCAAGTCGGCGGGTCTTGCCCTGAGCCCTCTGTGATCGAGCACCGTCCTGGATAACACGAGAATCAAGCTGAGAGGCTTCTTCGGCCACCAACTCTTCGATAGGCTTCACACGGACAGTCTTATTAGCTGCTAGCAACCACTTGCAGCTCAAGAAAGTGAGGTTCAACTGCCGCTCAGTACCTGGGAGACTGAACCTAGCACCAGTGCAACCAGTCACGGTCCACAACCATGCACGAAGACCGTCCACCAGACCTCCATGAGCCCGAAGCTGCTGGCGCGGGTTCCCTACATAAAGCTGGTCATAACCGAACTGGCGGGCGAATCGGCAAGGTAGATACGGCTCTATAAAACACTGATTCCCCACCCGGAAAGTCAGGTAACCCGGCCTAATGTTCACTAGCCAATTAAAGCAGCCCATATCCAGATAAGTCCTATACTCCCTCGGCTTCTCCTCATCAATCAAACACTCGCCGTACCGGCTGGAGAACTGTGGAAAGCAAGTGGAGAATGCCCAGCACTTGTGGACTTGTAGCTGACGCCTGATATCGGGGAATCCTCGGCCCTCCCACTCACCATTCTCAAGCAACTGTAGAAAGGGGACAGACTGGTCTATGGCATTCGGTACCGACATCACATCGGAACGATGAAGGACGAACCAAGCCATCAAATAAATATACGGAAGCTCCACCTTAATGGTAGGAATCTGAGTCGGTTTATCATCATCTCTCCGTGTAAAAGCACCAGAAATCTGCCGAAGCCCTCGATGAATGTTAGCAACCATCACCGGAAGAAGCGAAAGTTCCTTCTTGTAGGCAAGCTGAACTGCAGGATAGAGCACTTCCAGTGGCAGAGCGTCACCAGACTGATACGGGACCACACATTTCTTCAACCAGATGGCGAGATAACCGGCAAGGAGAGTCATCGGACGAATCGGTGCGGTCGCATGATATAAGAACGATCTGAATTTAGTCCCTGCAGGAAAGCCGCTCTCGGAACTGCTAATGGTATAGGATTGGGCGTTAGTCTTATTCAGCAGCTCATTAACCTCTGAAGGAGTCAGCGGTGCCAGTTCACAAATAGATTGGCCAGAATGGCTCTCCAGATTCCTGAACAAATATGATGCGAACTGCTTCAGGCTCACATTTGCTTTGGTCCTCTTCGCTAGGGGCTTAGACTGCGCCAAAGCAATGTGATAATGACAAGTGAGGTCCCATAAGGTCTCGTAGCGGTCGGGCATGCGATCCTTCAGCTGACTCAACTCATGGTTGGAGGGAAAGTACTCCTGGTATAACATCTGTCCCATGGGCAAACCAGAAATCTTGTGCATCTCATGTAGAGCCAAGCCCAACTCTCCGTGCCTGGTCAGAAAAGTGTTGGAATCTGGATTATAAAGCTCGCATAGGGCAAAGAAATGCTTCGCGCTTGTAGGCAAGCCATGCATAGTGGCCCGAATGGCTGCATAAAGACCGCAAGCATGTAACTCCTCGCTCCATCGGCTCAAGACATACTTCGTCATACGAGCCCACCAAAACCTGTCCAAAGAATGGACCCAACCATAGAATCTGTGGCGCGGTGCAGGCATCTCCCGTCCTAAGATAGCGAGGCGATTCCTCAAAGTAGAAGCAGTGGTGAGGAACTCATTGCGAGGCGGAGTATCTAGCCCCAGTACTCCAGGATGTAGTCCAACAATGTGATCTCGACTCGAACCAGGAACTGCCTGATGAGTAATATAGCCGCAGTGAACGCTCTCATGTTCCTTTGTCAAACTCCACGACATCTCCCGCTTCACAGCTTGGCGCCTGAGCTCAGTCAAAGAACGGTGTCGAGGAATCTTCGGCAAATACATATAACGACTGCCAGTCTGGTAAAGCCACTGCTCAGCCTCAATAAATACTGCATCGGGATCCCTGGTAGAGTCTCCAAACAAGAAGTCAGTCTTCCTAAGAGACTGAACGGAACTGGCATCCTGCACGAGAGGCGCATCTGTGATCAGCTGGCGAAGAGCTTGATGGCCACCTTCCCTCACCACTTGGACAACTTCCAACGACGTGCCCGGAGCAAACTGGGAGGTGAACGGAATGGGCGAAAAGTCATCAGATGTGGAATAATACTCATCACGACGTCCATTCACCGCATGCGATGAAAAAGCTCCGGAAGGATATTCCACTGAAAACAAGCAGTTAAGTGTTTGTTAATTTCAGATATAAAAGGAAATTGAATTCATCTTACAAATTGGTAAGATAGAGTCATTGCCTTATAAAGGGCGAGACGATTTGGCCACATTGCGCATTTATAAGATAGGGTATATCGACAATATATCCCTGCCTTATAAAGCACAATGCAGCGTCAAAACGCCCCCTTTATTATGAGATGTGGTTTTGACCAAGCAAAACCCATCTTTAAAGCGTCGATCCTCACCAAGGAGAATCAAGGCTTTTCCCGATCGCCTCACCAAGGAGAGCAAAATAGGGTAAAAGGACTAAATTGCAAAATTCTCAGAAGAAGAGGGTTAATTTGCAAAATTTCCATAAAGCGTCGATCCTCACCAAGGAGAACCAAGGCCTTTCCCGGTTGCCTCACCAAGGAGAACAACGGGGGGTAAAATGGACTAATTTGCAAATATCCAGAAAAAAGAGGACTAATTTGTAAATTTTCGAAAAAGGTCAAAAAATTGCTCACCAGCATATGAGGGAGGCGCGCCATCAACCGATGCAGCAGGAAAACGACCTCTCGATACTCGCGACATAATGGCCTACAGAAAAAGAATTCAAGAGGTCAGATCTAGAAATAAAAATCACTTTTTTATCCCCTAAAAAGGCGAGCTTGAGGCATCAAATCACTCCCTCAACCCTTATATGCGATCCCGCTATTCCATACACTAGATCAAACATGAAATAGATCAAGATTATGGAGATATACCTGAGGGGAAGCTCGAGGATCCGACAAAAATTAGATCTTGGAAGTGCTCGAACCACGCGCTCGAGGGGCTCGAAGGAAAGTCTAAATATGGAAGTTTCGAGGGATTTCTCAGTCAAGGATCAAAAGGAAGGATGAATCTAAGACGAAGATCGAGTTTTGAGGGAGAACGGAGGCTCGAGGGAAGAGAAATTCAAACTCGTTAACACTGAACCGTTTGTGGAGACCTATAGGCAATTTTCGATGCCTACAGATGGGAGCGGACTTAAACAATCCGCATACTAGCCCGACTCAAACGGTAGTCGGTAAAGGCTAATCAAACCCGTTGAAGGCTGGGGGTTAGCCAAAAATCCTAAAGTCAACGCCTAACACGCGTCGCCGGGTAGTCTATTCCCGTGAGAAAGACGAAGTCTACGTATTCAATATCGTAGCACTAAGAGCGTTAACTCTCTTAGCACAACGTTACATGCGGAACGGATTTAGACAATCCGCATGCTAGCCCGACTCAAACGGTAGTCGGTAAAGGCTAATCAAACCCGTTGAAGGCTGGGGGTTAGCCAAAAATCCTAAAGTCAACACCTAACACGTGTCGCCGGGTAGCCTATTCCCGTAACAATGGCGAAGTCTATGTATTCAACATCATAGCACGAAAGTCTCAGAGAATTCACTCTCTTAGCACAACGTTACATGCGGAACGGATTTCGATAATCCGCATGCTAGCCCGACTCAAACGGTAGTCGGTAAAGGCTAATCAAACCCGTTGAAGGCTGAGGGTTTGCCAAAAATCCTATGAGTATTATGGTCAATCATTTCAAACGGAATGAGGAATCATAATAAAGATAAAGATAAAAAAAACAGTTCCATTAAGAGAATCAAATGTCAAAGTTTTCAGCAAATAGGATCATACATCAAGCCCATGGCCAAGAACCTGCTGACTAAACTCAGACAGCTTCTCATCATAAGCTCGCCTAAGCTCCTCCTGCAGCTCAGCTCTGACGGACTCTTCGTTCGCGGCTAAAGTCCTCACAGCAACCTCCTCTGTCTCAGCCAGTGTCTGCTTCAAGGACTTCAGCTCATCAGATAAAGCAGCATGTGCTTGCTGATCTTGCATCTTCGCGTCCTCCTTCTCACGGAGTTCTCGTCGGAGCTGATCTATCTGAGAATCAAGCTCATCAAGTGAAGATGATCTAGTGGCAAGGTCAGCCTCAACTCGATCTATTCGGCCCCGCTGCACCTGAATCTCGAGCTCGACAGACAACCGAGTACTGCGCCATGTCTGTAAGCGAGCATCTAACTCGGTAGCAACGAACGAAGAAGCACCTGCATC
>NW_017974369.1:0-5480 GCF_001876935.1 Asparagus officinalis
AAGAGAAATCCGAGAAATGAATGAATCGGACCGTGTGCCTCCTCTAATGACCTGTGCGCTTTCTCTCCTCTTAGTCAAATTAAAAGAAGCAGGTACTAGTAGTGGAGCTCTCGAATCAGCCCCGACCAACGAAGGTAAAATTAATTGTCTTTTTGAGCAAATTCGTCTAAATTTATGTGTCATTTACGACTCAACACATTTTGTAGATGTCACAATGCACGAATCTGTTGGAGGAGAGACCACGCATACAACAGAGGTCGAGGAATTCAATGAACATCACCTCGATTTCAATCTCTCTGAAGGCGACCATGAGTATATCTCCGACTTACTATCGGGGAAAACTCCTGGTGCAGCCACGGAATCCAACGTTGGAGTCGGTCCAACAGAAGCAGGTCCTTCTGAAAGTAAGACCTTTATTCTGTAAACTCCATATATGCATACATATATATTTTAACTTGATTAACCATATAAGTATTTGAATTATAGGACCAGTTGCTGGAACTGATACTACTATAATCATTGGTACGTCTGATCGACTGGAGGGTAGCGAACTCGTGCCATGGGCAGGAACTGAGGTTGATTTGCAATCATCAGTTCTTGAACCTCAACCTTCTACTCCTATGGACCCTATGATGATAGAAGTCACTGTCACTCCCCAGATTAGTCCAGTTGCAACAAAAGCGAGACCAACTGAAGAAGTTGGTACATCGGCCGATGTTGTGACTAGAATTGGTGAGTTTCATTTATCGTTTGTTTCAAGCTCGGATTATCATTATGCTCATTGTAATCCTCCTGTTTGTAGAATCTCCTCTTAAAGAGTCTCTTAGTTTGGACCCGCCGTCCTCTGAGACTTTAGTTGAAAAAGTCCCTGATGTAGCGGGTGCATCAACAGCTACCATTCCTGAACCAATCTTGACTGTTCAGGAATCCAGATTATCATCCTTGAGCGAACCAAGTCATGCTGAAGGTTCTTCCGTCGAATTTGGTATGCTTTAGTTTGTTGTCTTGTATGCATATATATATACTGTACTGACTTATTTGACTTTCTCGCAGTTCCTTCATCATTATCAACTCAAATCCAAGCGTTATTGGTTGATGACGATCCGGACAAGTCTGTTATCTGCTCTAATCTCCAAGGCTTCATCTCCTTTTTGAACTCTATGGTCGATCGCATTCTCTTCAAAAGATCGTATTTTGAGAATTATAAAAAATCTTTTGAGCGTTTTATATCAGGGTTCAGAGAGGAAGGGTATAACGACTTAGCCGATTCAGTCACCGCTTATTTGGTTGATTTGAGGCAACATATTGAACTTCTGCAAACTCTTCGCACCAAAGGCGTACCTTTTTACATCGCTTCTCATATGGAATCCAGGCTGCAAGCGTGGCGTAATTCTCAAGAATCTGCCAACTCTGAACTCCAACAATTAAGAGCCCATAGTCACCAGCTTAGGGTGAATATTGGCAAAAGGACACAAGCCAAGGTCAACCTACGCCGAGATATAAAATCGAGTCGAGCGGAAATAGCTCGCTTAGAGGAGGAACTTGCAATGGCCAAGGATGCTCTTGATGTCTTGGAGTCTGAGTTGACGCAGGAAATTCATGTTGAGGAAGACCTGTTACAGCAACTGAACTTTCAAGATAAAATAATTGCTGAGAAGGAACAAGAGGTCGCCGCGCTTCAAAGTGTTGATGAAGAAGCTTTCAAAATTAAATTGACGGCTGAGCTTGAACAGACTTATGCGTTAGAGCTGTCAAAACTTGAAAATCAAATTAGTCAATATAAACTCTTGTAATCGGAGAACATTATATTTTTGTTTGTAGCTTTGTTTGAAAATTCTTGGTCAATATAGTGAACCTTTTTGCTCATTATATTGAATCTTTTTGCTCATTGAGGTTTTTTATTATGATTACTCATTCTTATTTAGAATAAATAACCATAATACTTATAGGATTTTTGGCAAATCCTCAGCCATCAACGGATTTGATATACCTTTACCGATTACCGTTTGAATCGGGCTAGTATGTGAATTATCTAAGTCCGTTTCACATATAACGTTGCGCTAAAAGAATTAAACTCTTTTAGACTTTGAACTACACTGTTGAATATGTAGGCTACATGTGTTAGATGTAGGCTTATCTCTAATAAGGGATAGAGATAACATCCCCCATGTGTGAACAACATGGATTTCAAAGTGTGAATAGGTTGCATTTCCTATATAGGACAACGAACCCAAAATCGGAGAGAAAAAGAATTGTATATTCCATTTCTCAATCTCTTGTTTGTTGGTAGAGATAAACCCATACTCGGAGAGGAAGAATTTTATATTCTATCTCCTGGTCTCTTGTTTGTTGGTAGAGATGAACCCAGAATCGGAGAGGAAGAATTTTATATTCTATCTCCTGGTCTCTTGTTTGTTGGTAGAGATAAACCCAGAATCGGAGAGGGAGAATTTTATATTCTATCTCCTGATGAAAAGGAAACTCACAGTGGAATCTCCACTTAGAGAAAATAGGTTGGTTTGAATAACCCTAACTGTCATAAGGTTTGATTACTCAATTCAAAAGTAAACCTTTCGTTCGCAAAAATGAATCGAAAGGAGATTTTGGTTGTGGTCCTAACTGTAGTAAGGTTTGACCAAGTGGGAATTTTGAGACGATCCTAACTGTAGGAAGGTTTGATCGCTCAATTTGTGGACCTCTCGTTCATGGAACGAATCGAGAGGGGATTTTGGCTTTGGTCCTAACTGTTTAAAGGTTTGACCAAGTGAGGAATAGGAGTAGGGTGCAAATAACAATGAGTTTGTTGATTTGCACAAACTAATCGGTGGGAAATTTTGATTTTAAACATAAGAATTTGACACGAAATAATCTGTCGACTGATACATACTGATGATCGTTGATCAATCCGACCGATGGGGGTTTCATAGCGTGAGATTACAAATCATCAAATCTCATCTTCCATGATTATATTACAAGGTTTTGCTGAGGAAAGATTAACTATCATTAAATCTCATCTCAACAAAAGTTGTAAAAGAACAGTGAATTATTCAAATGACCAGCTTCTCATTTAAAATAGTGAACTGATCTCGGGTTATCCTGAAATATCCTATATAGGATTCTCTAGGAACTTCCCGCTTTACACAGGTTATCCTGAATATATTACGGATAATATTTTTTCAGGAACTTCCCATTTATTGGCATCATCAATTTGTTGCCATCTTGGGTAACCAGGCGATATGCACCGTTCGAATAGACTGTTTCTATCACAAACGGTCCTTCCCATTTAGGTTCAAATTTGCCTTTCTTCTTAGAAGTGAGAATCATAGGTCTTCGAACGGCGAGAACTAGATCTCCTTCTTTAAAGCTTCGTCGTCGGACCTTTTTATCGAAAGCCCGAGAAATTCTAGCTTGATAAAACTCGATTTGTTGTTGAGCTTCCAAGCGTTTCTCATCTAACATCTCTAATTCCTCGAGACGTTTCTGATGATGTTCTTCCGTCGTCATTCCCGTTACGAGAGCGATACGGAGAGAAGGAATCTGCACTTCCAATGGAAGAACGGCTTCACACCCATACGTTAAAGCATACGGGGTGGCTCCGGTAGGCGTGCGGACGGTCGTACGATAAGCCCAGAGAGCTTCGCCGAGTTTGTCATCCCAATCTCGCTTATTGGTTTTCACCAATTTTGCCAGGATTTTGATGATAGTCTTGTTAAAAGCTTCGGCCAATCCGTTAGCTGTAGGATTATAAGCAGTCGACGAAACGTCTTTAATCCCGAATTTACCGCAGAACTTGATGAATGCGTTGCTCACGAACTGAGGACCGTTGTCGTGCACTATTCGCCTTGGCACACCGTACCGATATATGATATGGTGTTTGATAAATTTGATGACATTGGTCGTCTTTACTTCTCTAAGTGGAACTGCTTCTGCCCATTTCGAGAAATAATCGGTGATTGCCAGAATGAAACGGTCCCCTTTAACCGAAGGTGGAAAAATAGGACCTACTATATCCATTCCCCAAGTTTCAAACGGCCACGATGTCGCCGAAGGATGCAGATATTCAGGGGGTATGTGCATATAATTTGCATGCAATTGACACACTACACATTGTCGTGCGTAATCGACTGCGTCTTTCACCATAGTTGGCCAATAATATCCGATTCTCCTAAGTCGGTCGCAGAGTTTAGGACCGGGCTGATGTGCACCGCATATCCCATTATGTGCCTCTTTGAGTGCTTGTTCCGCTTCTTTACTGGATAGACAACGAAGTAAAAGACCATCATAAGCTCGTCGATACAACGTTTGCGATGTGGCATTGTAATAAAATCTCGGCGCTCTTCGCCGAATCGATTCCCTTTCTCTTACATCTTCAGGTAATATACCATGTAAGACGTAGTCAATAATAGGAAAACGCCAATCTCGAACTTCGGGTTCAACTCCAGTTGAGTATACCTCTTTAGCATTCGAATCGTAGATTGGAACAATAAGCTGATGAGTCCTCACTGTAATTAATTGCTCTGTTTCGGGAGGTTGAGCCAAGGATACTGACAATGCTGCCAATGCATCCGCGTATGTATTTTGGAGACGCGGAACGTACTCGATGAAAAATTCTTCAAACGAGCTTGCTATTTCGATGGCCACCTGGTGGTATGGAATCAGGTCTCGATTTCTGACTTCATACTCTCCTCGTATTTGATTAACCACCAGTTGAGAATCTCCAAAAGCTTCAAGGTATTCGACCCCCAGCTCTTTGGCGAAATTAAGTCCGATTATTAATGCATTGTATTCAGCTACGTTATTAGAGCATGGTTCAGTCAGTGAATATGCTCTAGGCAAGACGTGCTTTTCCGGGGAAACTAAAACGACCCCCACTCCTGAGGAGATTTTAGAACATCCGGGTGCACTTGCCACGTTGGTTGATCGGGAAGCCCCATCGAAGTACAATTGCCACACTTGTTGATGTGAGGTGGTATTAACTTCGTGAGTTTCATCTGGCAGGTCGTCGTACAATTCGACTACATCCTTCGTAGGGTTTTCTGCCAGAAGGTCGCAAATAGCTCGTCCTTTAACAGATTTCTGCTGTTTGAAGTACAAGTCATATTGCGATAAGAGTAAAGCCCATCTGGCCAAACGCCAATTCATGGAAGCCGGTTGGGTCATGAACACTCGGACGGGATTTATGTTGGAAATGACATAAATCGTCTGTCCGACTAAATAATGTCGCATTTTCTGAATCGCGAATACCAAAGCGAGGCATTCCTTCTCAATCATCGGATAACGAGACTCAGCTCCTACCAATGTACGACTCAGATAATACACAGCTTGCTCGTGACCGTTATCGTCGTCTTGTGAAAGTAAGGCACTTAACGAATGGCTCGTCGCTTTGACATAAATCAAAAACGGCTTGCCCTATTTCGGTGCAACGAGAATAGGTGGATTCGCTAGATATTTCTTGATATCTTCGAATGCCTTCTGACATG
>NW_017974370.1:0-5480 GCF_001876935.1 Asparagus officinalis
TCGGGTTCTGGGTCTCCTGACGTAAAGGCTCTTTCCCCTTTTCTTTCTGCTGGACTCTTTCCGTGGCCAAAGGCGTCGGGGGGATTGCTGCTATTCCCAGTTCTGCCAATGTCTTAGAAGGAGGAGTGTTGGTACCTAATTGCTCGGAAGCATCCGGGTACTTGTAGTGATACTCGTTACCGCTCCGAGTTGCAAGGGCTTCCTGTTCATCTTCAGAAAGTGGGAAGGCAGGAATTTCTTCATCGTCTCTTCCTGGAATAGCGGACACCCCATAACAAGATTTACCTTTCCCTTTTGATTTCTTCTTGGAAGAGGTCCCAGTCCACTGTTCGTCTCCGATCAAATCCGGATGAACCCAAAGAATTTCGCCATTAGGGGCCGTGTGTGGCACGAGTCCTTTCTGGCGCTGCTTGTGAGGATCATCGTTCACCGTCTTCACTGCTGCTTTTATTACCGGCTCAAGCTGGAACTGGTTCACGGGAAAGGAGCCGAAGCTAATCGTCACTGCATTTGATGACTCCGACGTCGATGAGAGCCTGGATCTTGTCCTTAAGAGCATAGCATACCTTGGTGGGGTGGTGCACCGCTCTGTGGAATGCACAGTACTTCGGATCATTAATCCTCTTGGCATCTTCCTGATCCTGAACTGGAGGCAATTTGATTTTATTATTCTCAACGAGGTATTTGAAGATACCAGGAACTTCGTCCTCTCTGAATGAATAAACTTTCGGGAACTTTGGCTCCGAAGCTTTCGGCCTCGGGGTCTGCTGTTGCCACCTTGGTTGTTGAGGCGCCTTTTGCTGCTGCTGTTGCGGTTGCGCCTGCACCTCGAACATTTGATTTGCGTTCACGGCGTTCGCATGCGCTTTTCCTTTACCCCTAGGGGTGAAGTTCGGTTGCGGAGCGTTATTTGCTATTTGGCCCCTTTCCGCCTTCTTCCTTTTGAGGAATCGTTCGGCTCTTTCTCCTCGCACCTTCAGGTCCTTCCAGGTCTTTGATGGCGCCGTTCCCATAGATTCAAGGATATCCAAGGTAAGATTGTTGTGACAGGTCTCGAGGATGAAATCCTCGCTGACCGGGTCCCTGCAATTCATCGCTTTATTTCGAAACCTTTTCACAAAGTTTTCGACTGTCTCACCATTTTTCTGTTTCTCCTCAAACAGAGTGCTGATCGAGACCTCAGTGTCATCATCAAAGAAGTTCGTCAAGAACATGTCTTCCATGTCGTCCCAACTGCCGATGCTCCCCGGCTTGAGGCGACGATACCAATCGAAGGCCGCTCCGCGAAGAGTGCCAACGAATGACCGTACCATCAAGGGTTCGTTGCCGGAGATTGTTCCTAGGTGAGACTTGAAATAGATTAAATGTTGGGTAGGGGAACCCTTTCCATCAAACGGCGTAAAGTTAATGAGATTGAACTTTGCCGGATATGGAATTGATTCCCACTCCCTCGGATATGGACACGGTATACCTGACCTTTTTACCTCTTGAGCATTCATCAATGCATTGATTTTGCTCTCCAAGTCTTTCATCTTTTTGTCTTCACTCGTTTCTATTTTCGAGTGGTTTTGGGGAGAGGTAATGTGGTCTTCTTTGGCATTATCATCTACCGGACCACTTCCGTTGTCGTTGTTGACAGGGGGAATGATGACATTATTCCCTTCCCGTTCATTCTCTTCTTGGTTCTGATGATTGGGTCGAGTGGGCTCCTCTTGATGAGTTGTCAAAGCTGCGAGTTGCTGATCGTGCATCTCCCTCATCCGCTGTAGGGTCATTTCCATCTCGAATTTGAAAGCTTCTTTCTGCCGAGCTAGGGCGTCTTCAAGCATTTTGTTCATTTGTTCGGCACTGATCATGAGTACCTCGCGGGGTTGTCCTTCGCTAGATACTGTGTTGTCCGAAGCAATCGCGGAGCCGGCATCTGATGCTTCGTCTTCTGATGGTGATCTCGTCCGGATTCTACCATAAGTCCCTCGTGTAATGGTCCCGGACTGTAGGTGAGTTAGATACCAGGGTACCAACGGGATTGACTCGGGATTGTCCCCTGTCGATGCTCCTTTGCTGGCCATGTTGATGGTGACCTTCGGGAATTCTCTGTCTTTGACTATCCTTCTTCTTCGCTGGAAACGCCTAGGCTTAGCTTCAGACGTTCCGGTGGAAATTCTGTCAAATACTGAAATTCTCCTTGGGGTTTGAGCACAAGAGCATTCTGACAGCACTGCCTTGATTATGTTGGCGCACGGGCAGCGAGACTCCATGTCCTGCACATACTTCTTTCGAGATTTCCCCATACCACCAGCTCTATAGTACAGCTCATCAGCTTGGTAACTGGAGCAACCTATAGAGTGTTGGCATGTGCTCCTTGGTAAAACACCATCATCCTCAGATGAGTGTGCTTCCCCTTTGGCATGGGATGTTTTGTTAGTTTTCTCAAAAGTGGCCCGTTCAAGTTTACGTTTTTGTGAACATAAAAATTGAACGGGCTCTTGTATTTCGACTCGCAATCCGATGCGGTCGGTGATAGGGGCTTTCCCTTTCTCATCTTTCGTGGGGGGATTAATTCGACCCCCAGTTTGATTTGAAACTTGGTGACCTTTCAATGGACCCAAGCGCTCCTTGATAGGTACTTTACCTCGATTCCCTGGTAAGGGACCGAGGCGACCTTTCACAGGAACCTTGGAGGTTGAAGGGTCTGTTTTCATACCTGACCCTACCGGAGGTGCCGGGGTAAGGGGAACAGGATTTGGCCTTGGTGAAGGTTGGGCAGCAACTTCTTTCACTTTTGTCTTAGGCGTTGGGTTCGCCTTTAGCACCCACGTCTGTTTGAGTTTTGGCGGAGTCTTGACCGCCTCTTCTTTTTGCATCTCCTCTGCTTTCTTCAAGAGAGCTCGGGCATGCGCAAGGAGTGCACGGCGCTTCCTGATTCTCTCTTCAAGAGTGGAGCGGTTCCTTGTAACACGCACCCACTTGTTTGTTCCTGCTTGAGAGGAGGGGCTGGTTATATACCTTTGTTGCTCTTGGCGTTGTCTCGCTTTGAGATCTTCGCTGTAGCGGACCCCATCCATAGGCTCCAAAGCCTTGGCCATTTGACGAGCAAGACGTTGACGCCGCCTTTGGAGTGCCCTCTTTGATATAGCTGGAGCGCCTTCAGTAGCCACCTTCTTAGGGGAGGAGCCCAGATCTGCGATCTTGACCACGTTGGGCAACGCGGAGTCGCCACGTGGTGCAAGTGCAGCGATGGCTAAGGGATCTTGGGTCTTTGAGCCGAAGGTCCCACGAACGACTCTGGAGGAGGATGCCTTCTTTCGCCTACTTGGAGAGGCGGATCTGGAGGAGGAGGAAGAGAGGTATTCTTCGTACTTCTGCTGGTCGAACTCGTACTCGACCTCTTCGTTCACCCGGATCTTGAGGGCCGGTTGCGTCACGACGGCGTCGGTTGCGATGCCGTTGGCTCCCACTGTGGTCGCCAGCTTGTTTTCGGTGAAAGTCGGTGTTTTCATTGCTTTTGAATCTGTTACAACTTCAAACGTTACAACAAGAATGCAACTAAAACAAAGATTACAACTTTATCGAAAATAAACACGAGATCCCGTTTTGGTGCGGTCTCGCTTGCGTGGGTCTTTGGCCTGTGACGGGGATGTTGATATCCGTGGACCACCGGGGCAATCAGATCCGGTCCGGATAAATCGGACAGAGTTTCGTCGATCCGCGTGAGATCTAGAAACTTCTAATCCAGAAATATCGGACAGAACTTCGTCGATCCGCGTGAGATCTAGAAGTTCTAAGCGTATACCTCGGCTAAAGCGAGGTAATAGCTCTTCTTAGTATTAACGCTAAAGGCTAATACTAAGGAAGGATGAGAACGGGTGATGAAGGCTGATTTAGACCTCTCCTCCTCGGTTGAAGTGCTCGATCAGTGTTTGCTGCAGCAGGGCTTCGCCGAGGCTCTCCAAAAATCCAGATCCTTCCAAATGAGGTATCAACGCGTCGCGACGAAAGTCAACGTTCGACAATCAAAACCCTAGGGTAGACGCCGGTCAACGCGTAACCCTAGGTCAACGCCAGTTAACGCGTTGCGACAAAAGTCAATGTATGACGATTCAAAACCCTAAGGGTCAACGCCGGTCAACGCGTAACCCTAGGTCAACGCCGGTCAACGCGTTGCGACAAAAGTCAACGTTTGACGATTCGAAACCCTAAGGGTCAACGCCAGTCAACGCGTTGCGACAAAAGTCAACGTTCGAGGATGAAAATCCACACCAATCAACGTTCGACGATTCAAAACCCTAAGGGTCAACGCCGGTCAACGCGTAACCCTAGGTCAACGCCGGTCAAGAAAATCGAAGGAGCCAAGAGTTGAAGCTAACTACAGGTCCTGACGCCGACTGAAGGCCAGACCAATCACATCCAAAGTATTCCAGCCTCTTCTATAAAAGAAACGAGTCCGGAACACTTTGGAGGGGGTATCTGTAGGCATCGAAAATTGCCTATAGGTCTCCACAAACGGTCCAGTGTTAAAGAACGACGATGAACGTCACCATCTGATCCACATGAGCTTAATCGACGTCGACGGACGACTGAAGTGAGTCGGCGAGCTACGTGAGCGGATAGGATATCTGAACAACGAAGACCCGGACCAATCGGGAACCCGGCAGTGTTCACAAAGAGAACAACGCCCTTCGTGCCTCGATCACTCTACGGATCTAAGACACCCCTGGGGTGTCTCCACAGATCCGTGGAGACGCCCCAAGCCCCCATTTGCCTATAAATAGCAACCCTTGGGCTCATTTTTCAAGACCTGGATTTTTGGAGAGCCTTGGCGAAGCCCTGCTGCAGCAAAGAGTGGTCGTGCGCTTCAACCGAGGAGGAGAGGTCTACATCAGCCTTCATCACCCGTTCTCATCTTTCCTTAGTATTAGCCTTTAGCGTTAATACTAAGAAGAGCTAATACCTCGCTTTAGCCGAGGTATATGCTTATAGCTTCTAGATCTCACGCGGATCGATGAAGCTCTGTCCGATATTTCTGGATTAGAAGTTTCTAGATCTCACGCGGATCGACGAAACTCTGTCCGATTTATCCGGACCAGATCTGATTGCCCCGGTGGTCCACGGATATCAACATCCCCGTCACAGGCCAAAGACCCACGCAAGCGAGACCGCACCAAAACGGGATCTCGTGTTTATTTTCGATAAAGTTGTAATCTTTGTTTTGTTGCATTCTTGTTGTAACGTTTGAAGTTGTAACAGATTCGAAAGCAATGAAAACAGCGACTTTTCCCGAAAACAAGCTCCTAACCAAAATTTTTTTTTGAAACACCCCCATAGGTGTATTTGATTGAAAATTTTTTCTTGTTGTAACGTTTGCGTAGACGTCCATAGGTGTATTTGAGATACCCGCTTGTGAATTTTTATTTTTTTTTTGAAAAAAAAGGAAAATCCTAACTAAAACAAATCAAAACCAATCACTTTTCAATCACTCT
>NW_017974371.1:0-5477 GCF_001876935.1 Asparagus officinalis
TACGCCCGGCAGTGTCACGCTTGCCAAATACATGCAAATTATATGCATCAACCGCCAGAGCAGTTGCATGCATTAACCACCTCGTGGCCATTCGAGACTTGGGGTATGGACATAGTCGGTCCTATTTTTCCCCCCTCAGTCAAAGGTGATCGGTTCATCCTCGCGATCACAGATTATTTCTCAAAGTGGGCTGAAGCGATTCCGCTTAGAGAAGTGAAGACGAACAACGTCATTAATTTCATCAAGCATCATGTCATTTACCGACACGGCGTGCCAAGAAGGATCATTCATGACAACGGTCCACAGTTCATAAGCAATGCCTTCGTCAGATTCTGCGACAAGTTCAAAATCGAAGATGTTTCGTCGACAGCTTACTACCCCGCTGCGAACGGATTAGCTAAAGCGTTTAACAAGACGATCATTAAGACCCTGTCCAAGCTCGTGAAGACCAATAAACGAGACTGGGATGACAAACTCGGTGAAGCACTCTGGGCTTATCGCACCACTATACGCACGCCCACAGGTGTCACCCCGTATTCGCTGGTGTACGGATGCGAAGCTGTGCTACCGCTGGAAATTCAGATTCCATCTCTTCGGATCGCCCTCGCAACAGAGATGACGACAGAAGAACAGCATCAGAAGCGTCTCGAAGAGCTCGAGAGGCTGGATGAAAAGCGTTTGGAGGCTCAACAACACATCGAGTTTTACCAAGCCAGGATGTCAAGGGCTTTTAACAAAAGAGTCCGACAGAGAAGCTTCAAGGAAGGAGATCTGGTCCTCGCTGCTCGCCGACCAATAATTCTCACCTCCAAGAAGAAAGGTAAATTCGAACCCAAATGGGAAGGACCGTTTGTAATAGACACAGTCTATTCAAACGGCGCATATCGCCTGATTACTCAAGAGGGCGCCAGGCAATTAATGCCAATAAATGGGAAGTTCCTGAAAAAGTACTATCCCTAGTACATTCAGGATAACTCGTTTACCGGGAAGTTCCTTGAAGAATATTACACTTAATATTCTAGAGGATAACCCAAAATCACATCACCACCAAAATCCCTCACTGATCAGTTTCAATTGACAGTGAGTCCACCAAAAGTATCCATCTGGCCCTCTTGACTCTTTCCATAGACAAGAGGTCCATTTTCATTTCGGAGTCCCCTTTCGATAAACGAAAGAACTCCCTTCTCTTTCTCTTTGGTCAAGCCTTCCCATGGTTATAGCCAAAGTTGAAATACCACTTCGATAAACGAAGAACCAATTTTCAGTTTAGATAACCCATCCTATAAAAGGCAAGTTTATCTAAATTTTCCAGATTCTCGGAGTGGACACCCCACTTCTAGTTTCTTCTTCGCTGGAAATAGAATATAAAATTCTTCCTTTCCAGAATCAGGGAATAGAATATAAAATTCTTCCTTCCTTGTCTGTCGGGTTCGCCTTCACCCTAAAAGAAGACCGGGAAATAGAATATAAAATTCTTCCTTTCCCGCACCAACCTTTTCTAAGAATCTATCAATCTAGGATTCATCCTAGGAAGTTTATCCCGAATCCTAAGCAGGGATAAGTCTGCGCCTAACACGCGCTGCCGGTTTAGTCTTTTTCCGCACAAAAAGACACCAGAGTCTGATTCTGGGGTATTTTATCCTGAAACCTAAGCAAGGATAAGTCTGCGCTTAACCTGCGCTGCCGGTTAGTTCTTAACCGTTAAAAAGAACACCCGTCCACATATTCAACATTGTGGCAGGTCGTCATTAATAACACCAAAATCCATGCCTTACACGCATGGGGAATGTCATCCTGAATCCTAAGAAAGGATATGCCGACGCCTAACACGCGTCGCCGGTTTAGTCTTTCGCCGTAGAAAAAGACACCAGAAGACCAGTCTGGGGTATTTTATCCCGAAACCTAAGTAGGGATAAAGTCAACACCTAACACGTGTTGCCGGGTAGCCTATTCCCGTAACAATGGCGAAGTCTATGTATTCGACATCATAGCACGAAGTCTAAGAGAATTCATTCTCTTAGCACAACGTTACATGCGAACGGAGTTAGACAATCCGCATGCTAGCCCGACTCAAACGGTAGTCGGTAAAGGCTAATCAAACCCGTTGAAGGCTGGGGGTTAGCCAAAAATCCTAAAGTCAACACCTAACACGTGTCGCCGGGTAGCCTATTCCCGTAACAATGGCGAAGTCTATGTATTCGACATCATAGCACGAAGTCTAAGGGAGTTCATTCCCTTAGCACAACGTTACATGCGGAACGGATTCCGACAATCCGCATGCTAGCCCGACTCAAACGGTAGTCGGTAAAGGCTAATCAAACCCGTTGAAGGCTGGGGGTTAGCCAAAAATCCTAAAGTCAACACCTAACACGTGTCGCCGGGTAGCCTATTCCCGTAACAATGGCGAAGTCTATGTATTCGACATCATAGCACGAAGTCTAAGGGAGTTCATTCCCTTAGCACAACGTTACATGCGGAACGGATTCCGACAATCCGCATGCTAGCCCGACTCAAACGGTAGTCGGTAAAGGCTAATCAAACCCGTTGAAGGCTGGGGGTTTGCCAAAAATCCTATGAGTATTATGGTCAATCATTTCAAACGGAATGAGGAATCATAATAAAGATAAAGACAAAAATCAGGTCCACTAAAGAGAATCAAATGTCAAGGTTTTCAGCAAATAAAATCATACATCAAGCCCATGGCTAAGAATCTGCTGACTGAATTCAGATAACTTCTCGTCATAAGAGCGTCTAAGCTCCTCCTGCAACTCAGCTCTGACAGACTCTTCGTTCGCGGCTAAAGTCCTCACAGCAACCTCCTCTGTCTCAGCCAGTGTCTGCTTCAAGGACTTCAGCTCATCAGATAAAGCAGCATTTGCTTGCTGATTCTGCATCTTTGTGTCTTCCTTCTCACGGAGTTCTCGTCGGAGCTGATCTATCTGAGAATCAAGCTCCTCAAGGGAAGATGATCTAGTGGCAAGATCAGCCTCAACTCGATCTATGCGGCCCCGCTGCACCTGAATCTCGAGCTCGGCAACCATCCGAGTACTGCGCCATGTCTGTAAGCGAGCATCCAACTCGGCAGCAACGAATGAAGAGGCACCTGTATCCCGGAGCTCATGAAACATCTGAAGCTCACGCTCTAAGCGATCAAGGTCATCAACCATAGCCGTCGCCAGATCCGGACATCCTATGTCCCTAATCAAATTTATCTTGGAATCGAGGTAGGGCTTAAATTGGCGAAGAGAAAGTCCGTCGTGGAGGAGTTTGCCAATTATAGCAGTCAGGGAGGAGAAATAAGAGCGGACTTCTACGCTGATGATGATCTTCTCAGGGTCATTCCCCGATAACAACTCCTTAACGAGGACATGAAGCTGAGAAGGAAGCCCTACACAAAGAAGAGAAATTCGTCAAAAGCCTCAATAAGGAAATGAATGGCTTTGCTCAGTTAATTAAATTATACCTCCTCCCCCTCGAGTCACTGGGGGTGGTGGAGATGTAAGGACTGTAGCTGCATCGACTGGTGGAGTTGGTCGTACAGCCGGCTCAACAGGGTCAGCCTCAACAAAAGCCCCTGTTAGGCACAAAACAGAAACATCATATTATAGTTGCATTAGTCAAGGAATTGGCTAGTCCTATAGTTAGCTTGAGAAGAGGCACGCACCTTCAAAATAACCGTTCCCGGGAGTCTGAGGGAGTACAGACTCAGGAAACATATCCTGAGGCGGCTGGCCATCGATCTGAGGAGAGTCATACATGAAGCTGAACATAGAAGTGTCCATAGGCAGGCCCTCCCCATCGAAGTCATCAATCGAAAAATCTGACATAAAAAGATATAAGGGAAGAGGAAGGAAACTATGGCCAATAGAGACAAGTTACCTCTTGAAGATGTACCTGGAATCACCGAACTGGGTCCTTCATTGACAGACTCCCCAACATGGGCGGTCTCTGCAGGCTTTTCTACCTGGTGCGGTGAGTCAGGCTCACCAGGAGATGCACAATCATCGGGACTCATCTCGCCTTCCTCACGATATCCTGCATAGGATGGGAAAGCATGAGCCAGAAGTTCTAAACGATCAAGAAAATGATCTATAGAATAGACGTTACCTCCGTCACTAACAGGATCCTCATCAGCCAAGTCCATCTCAGATGCTCGTGAATTTGCATGCGGCTTGTGGGCTAATCTTTTCCGCCTATCAGCACGGACAGCAATCGAAGGTCTTGCCCGGGTAAAAGGACGGAATTCGTCGTCACTATTGGTCGCTGCGCCGTACCGGCTGGAGAACTGGGGAAAGCAAGTGGAGAATGCCCAGCACTTGTGGACTTGTAGCTGACGCCTGATATCGGGGAATCCTCGGCCCTCCCACTCGCCATTCTCAAGCAGCTGTAGAAAGGGAACAGACTGGTCTATGGCATTCGGTACCGACATCACATCGGAACGATGAAGGACGAACCAAGCCATCAAATAAATATACGGAAGCTCCACCTTAATGGTAGGAATCTGAGTCGGTTTGTCATTATCTCTCCGTGTAAAAGCACCAGAAATCTGTCGAAGCCCTCGATGAATGTTAGCCACCATCACCGGAAGAAGCGAAAGTTCCTTCTTGTAGGCAAGCTGAACTGCAGGATAGAGCACTTCCAGTGGCAGAGCGTCACCAGACTGATACGGGACCACACATTTCTTCAACCAGATGGCGAGATAACCGGCAAGGAGAGTCATCGGACGAATCGGTGCGGTCGCATGATATAAGAACGATCTGAATTTAGTCCCTGCAGGAAAGCCACTCTCAGGACTGCTAATGGTATAGGATTGGGCGTTAGTCTTCTTCAGCAGCTCATTAACCTCTGAAGGAGTCAGCGGTGCCAGTTCACAAATAGATTGGCCAGAATGGCTCTCCAGATTCCTGAACAAATATGATGCGAACTGCTTCAGGCTCACATTTGCTTTGGTCCTCTTCGCTAGGGGCTTAGACTGCGCCAAAGCAATGTGATAATGACAAGTGAGGTCCCATAAGGTCTCGTAGCGGTCGGGCATGCGATCCTTCAGCTGACTCAACTCATGGTTGGAGGGAAAGTACTCCTGGTATAACATCTGTCCCATGGGCAAACCAGAAATCTTGTGCATCTCATGTAGAGCCAAGCCCAACTCTCCGTGCCTGGTCAGAAAAGTTCCCATAGGCAAACCAGAAATCTTGTGCATCTCATGAAGAGCCAAGCCCAACTCTCCGTGCCTGGTCAGAAAAGTGTTGGAATCTGGATTATAAAGCTCGCATAGGGCAAAGAAATGCTTCGCGCTTGTAGGCAAGCCATGCATGGTGGCTCGAATGGCTGCATAAAGGCCGCATGCATGTAACTCCTCGCTCCATCGGCTCAAGACGTACTTCGTCATACGAGCCCACCAAAACCTATCTAAAGAATGGACCCAACCATAGAATCTGTGGCGCGGTGCAGGCATCTCCCGTCCTAAGATAGCGAGG
>NW_017974372.1:0-5477 GCF_001876935.1 Asparagus officinalis
CTCCTCTCGAACGAAGCCCGAGTCAATAAGCTTCTTGACCTCGGATTCGATCGCCTCCATCATTTGTGGGCGAAACCGTCTTTGTTGTTGTTTGACTGGTTTGGCGTCCATCTTGATATTGAGACGATGTACTGCTATGTTCGGGTTGAGTCCTGGCATGTCTTCATAATTCCAGGCGAACACGTCAATGTACTCCCTGATAAGAGAAGCCCGAGTCAATAAGCTTCTTGACCTCGGATTCGATCGCCTCCATCATTTGCGGACGAAACCGTCTTTGTTGTTGTTTGACTGGTTTGGCATCCATCTTGATATTGAGACGATGTACTGCTACGTTCGGGTCGAGTCCTGGCATGTCTTCATAATTCCAGGCGAACACGTCAATGTACTCCCTGATAAGAGAGATTAACTCTTCTTTCTCATCGGGTAGGAGACTGTCGCTAATGAATATCGGTTTAGGATTTTCCTCAGTTCCCATATTCACCTGGAGTACTTGATCTTCGGTAGGAGGCTCTCTTTGCTCGAACCTATCACCATACTGCATGTTTAGGTGGTGAACCCAAGGATCTTCCCATGTCGGCATCTGGTCATCTTCCTCTATTGCGGTAGGATCGACCGTGACCATATTTGACATCAACCTTTTGAACGTCTCGCCAAGGCTAGTGTCGGAACCCCCAGCCGAAGAGTCGGAAGAGTACCCGTTTCTAGCCTTGTTAGCGATCTGATCAATGATTTGCCAGCAACATTCGTCGTCGGACGAGGAGACGTAGCCGAGACCTCTTTTATAGCGATAATAATCGTCGGGTTTTCCCTTCGGTACATAGGCCATTCGAGGTGGAACTCGTGGGCCTCGACCAAAGAAAAGACCTTCTCCGAGTGTGAAGTCATACCCATACTTTTCCATCATATCGCGCGCTTTTGCGTCATATCTGAATAGATGAGGAGCAGGTTTATCTTCGTCTTCTTCTTCCTCTAAGAAGTGATCGGGTGTCGGATCTTCTTTTCCTTTGCCGTAGACGACTTCTTTTCCACTCCATTTTCCCGCGGGGATGACAAGCGTCGCTCCGCATGGATCTTGTACCTGCTTTTTCGTCAGACAAAATGACTGAAGAGGCATATGTAGGTCAGGATTATCACAAAGCTCTTTAGTGACGTCATCCAGACACATCAAATACTCTAAATCATCGTTTATTGATAGTTCTTCGGCAAGTTGCCAGTTACAACTATTCTCCGATGATTCATCATCGTCAAGATTGATTACAATGGGTACAATGTCATTAAGAACAAAACCACCATCATAATCAAGCCCTGGTTCGGTATCAGCTTCATCTCCGCTGTCCGTTCCTTGGGCCGATGGTTCAGTATCGGATTCAGCGCCGTATAAAAGGGAATCGGTGAAGTAATTCTCCAATCCCTTAAACGGTTGCTTATCCGCGACCACCGTCTTGACTTCATTGTTTGTGTCTACATATTTGAGACACTGATGTAGAGTTGACGGGACTATAAGGTTACCGTGGATCCAAGGTCGACCCAACAGTAAGTTATAGGATGTTTCCGCGTCAATCACATAACAAGTGACCTCCGACCTCAAATCCCCAATCTGGCACTTGACTCGGATCTTCCCCAAGGGCCTAGACCCGCTGGTGTTGAATCCATAAATCGTAGTGCCAGTGGATGCTAATTTGCTAGTCGGGATTCCGAGATGATGCATCAATCGGAATGGCATGATGCTAACAGCGGAACCCGGATCGACTTGGATCCGGTTGACAACGCTGGAGCCAATGTGACCGGTAAAGTACAACGGTCGGTCATGCTTTGAATTCTTCGTCTGCATATCTTCTTTAGTGAAGGAGATGCAGGGAAAGTGTTGCGCCGCCAGGTTGCATTGTTGAACTGACGGCTCTGGTCCTTCTGGAGATGGCTTGATCCGAGTCAGAAAAGCTTCAGAGTCACTTAAGGCTTCTTGCAGCGCTTTCCTTGTGTCCTTTGAAAGGCGCAACAGCTCGTATAGAGTTATGCGAGCTGGGATGTTGGCCAACTGCGCCATGATGTCGAAATGAGGCGGTGAGCTCGTATTTCCCGGTTTGTCTCTACCAATCGGATGATTGAATCGAGACTGCCTCGGGTTCTGGGCTTCTTGCCGCGGAGGCTCTTTCCCCTTCTCCTTTTGCTGGACTTTCTCCGCAGATGCGGGTGTTGGGGGAATTGCTGAGATTCCTAATTCTGCCAACGTTTTGGAAGGAGGGGTTTTGGTGCCCAATTGCTCGGAAGCGTCTGGGTACTTGTAGTGATACTCGTTCCCGCTTCGGGTTGCAAAGACCTCCTGTTCGTCTTCAGACAGTGGAAAGGTTGGGATTTTGTCGTCCTCTTCTCCTGGAATGGCAGAAGCTCCATAACAAGATTTCCCTTTTCCTTTTGACTTTCTTTTTGATGATGATCCGGTCCATTGCTCATCTGTGATCAAGTCCGGATGAACCCACAGAATCTCACCATTTGGGGTTGTGTGTGGCACGAGCCCTTTCTGGCGCTGTTGGTGAGGATCATCATTCACCGTCTTCACTGCTGCATTGATCACCGGCTCGTGTTGGAACCAACTCGAGGGAACAGTCCCGAAACTAATGGATACCATGTTTGCACCCACTTTCTTCTCTTTGGGCTGCTTCATGGTGATAACCCCAACATCGATTAGGGCCTGAATCTTATCTTTGAGAGCGTAGCATACCTTGGTGGGATGGTGCACCGCTCGGTGGAATGCACAGTATTTCGGATCGTTGACCCTCTTGGCATCTTCTTGATCCTGAATCGGTGGCAACTTGATCTTGTTGTTCTGAACGAGGTATTTGAAGATACCCGGGATTTCATCCTCCTTGAACGAGTAGGTCTTTGGGAACCTCGGCTCCGCGGCCTTTTGCCTTTGGGGCTGTTGTTGCCATCTCGATTGTTGAGGCGCCCTCTGTTGCTGCTGTGGCTGTTGCGGCTGTGCTTGCACCTCAAACACTTGATTCGCATCTACAGCATTTGCTTGTGTTTTCCCCTTACCCCTAGGGGTAAAGTTCTTCTGTTGTGGGACACTGTTTGGTATTTGGCCCCTTTCAGCCTTCTTCCTTTTGAGGAGTCGCTCGGCTCTTTCCCCTCTCACCTTCAAGTCTTTCCAGGTCGTTGGCGGTGCCGTTCCCATGGCTTCAAGGATGTCCAATGTTAAATTGTTGTGGCAAGTTTCGAGGATGAATTCCTCGCTGACCGGGTCCCTGCAATTCATAGCTTTGTTCCGGAATCTCTTCACGAAGTTTTCAACCGTCTCGCCATTCTTCTGTTTTTCATCGAACAGCGTGCCCCTAGGGGTGTTTCTCCCCTAGTTTCGTCTTGTTCCTCTTTTGGCCTCTTGTGTATGGTCCCCCCCTCCTTTATTTTGAATTTCAAGAGAGAACCTTCCCCCCTCAAAACCGAATTTCCCCCCCAAAACCGGTTTTCTTCTTCTTCCTCCTCAAGAGTTCTTTCCTCCATTAAAGAACCCATCAATCCCTCAAGAGATTTGAATTTTTGGCGGGTACCCATTTGCTGAAATCTTTTCCTCTTTCAAACGAGGGTCTTGGCCTCCATTTCCGAGCTCGAAGGAAAACTCCTTTGATTTGGTAAGTTTCTCTTCACAAACCCCTTATTTTCTTGCAAAGATCATGTCTTTATGCTTGTGATAGATAAGGGTTTATGGATGAAATAAGCACTTGGGGGGTTTTATTGCAAAAACCGAAACTATAGGGGCTTATTTGCAAAACTCGTGGGTTTGAAATTTTTTGGGGGCTTTTATGCAAACATGAACTGAAATTTGGGAGGCTTGGGTTCATGTTTGTTTCCTCAAGAAATGGGGGTGTTTTGTGCAAGAGGATTAAAGGGTTATTTGAGGGGTTTATTTGCAAAACAGCCCCTAAATGTTTTTAGAGGGGTTTATTTGCAAAATGGCCACGAATTTGGGGCTGAAGTACACAAAGCTTAAACCCTAGACCCCTGATCGAATTTTTGGTAAAAGCATGTGGATGCAAAACCCAAAAGTTCGTGGAGGGACTTTTATGTAAAATTGACCAAATTCTGCAAAAGGGCTCATTTGCAAAATTTGATCAAAATTATAGGGTACCGGGATGTTAGATGATCAAGTATGATGACCATGACCCGGGTCATACGTGTCCTTGACCTGAATTTGGCCTTGAGCACGAGGGGTATTTCGGGTATTTCACCAAAATTTACTGCGAGACGACGATTATCGTTTCGCGTGCACGAAATTCGTAGGTTTAATTAGACTTTAACTACAAAATCCTATTTGTTATTAGGATTTCGAGTCCAAGTGCTTAATTTCCCTTTTTCCGATATTTCGTGTATATATATCG
This sequence comes from Asparagus officinalis, assembly GCF_001876935.1. NCBI lineage: Eukaryota > Viridiplantae > Streptophyta > Magnoliopsida > Asparagales > Asparagaceae > Asparagus > Asparagus officinalis. The sequence continues at coordinate 4,377 of NW_017974372.1, forward strand.
TACCTGATGTACTGCTCTTCATTGCAGATTCCCGATGTCTCCCCGTCGGTCTCGACCTTCCGGGAGTCACCCTTGCTCGCAGCATGGCATGGAGGAGGCTCCTACGACATCGTCTCCAGTGACCTCCTGCTTTGGGGGTTAGAATCTTATATATTTTTTTTATCCCGGATTGACCTCTCGCGGGTCATGACGGAAGAACCGATACCCCTCCCGCGGGGGTTAAGGTTTCGGACTTGTTTTGCTTAGCCAATTCAAGTCCTCGGGTATATTGGGGCGATCTCGTGTTGCCTTACACCTTATAGGTCGGTATATGTTATCACGTGATTTACGTGGTTATATACCGTCCTCCCGGTGTAGGGCACTCGAAATCGTCTTCGCCAATTATCCCGTGAACAATCTCATTTTGTCTTTATGAGATAGATATTCTGACCCCTTCGCTTTATTGCAGTCGATTTTCCCGGTGGTAGCTTTCCTGTTCATGCGAACACCGGTTGTAGCCGTGAGGTCTTTTCGTCGACTTCTGCTAGGCGGGTGGTTGATCCGTTCCCGCAGTTTGACAGGGATCGTTCAGACGAGTCCTGTCGCCTGATACGAGATGGGGGGCGTCACTGTTTACGCCAGTGTAGGCATCAAAAATTGCCTATAGTTCTCCACAACCGGTTCAGTGTTAACGAGCGACGATGGACGTCACCACCCAATCCACATGAGCCTAATCGACGTCGACGAACGACTGAAGTGAATCGACGAGTTACATGAGCGGATAGGACTTCGGAATCACGAAGACCCGGACCAATCGGGAAGCCCGGCACTGTTCACAAAAAGGACAACGCCCTTCATGCCTCGACCACTCTACAGATAATCCAATCACCAGAGCAGGTCAAACTCTTCGTCGCGCATCCAACGCACCCGGAATCACTCAAATCCGAATCCGGACGACGAATCAACCGCGAGTCAACGGCGGAACACCCAAACAGGTCTTGGCCAACAGACCTTGGTTGATGCCGGCGTTATAACGCTAGGGTAAGCCAATTGAAAATCCCCCCGTGGATAGACGAAACTCTGCCCGATTTTATCGGACCAGATCTGAGTGCCCCGGTGGTC
>NW_017974373.1:0-2308 GCF_001876935.1 Asparagus officinalis
AACCGTTAAAAAGAACACCCGTCCACATATTCAACATTGTGGCAGGTCGTTATTAATAACACCAAAATCAATGCCTTACACGCATGGGGAATTTCATCCTGAATCCTAAGAAGGGATATGCCGATGCCTAACACGCGTCGCCGGTTTAGCCTTTTTCCGTAGAAAAAGACACCAGTGTTCGATTCTGGGGTATTCTATCCCGAAGCCTAAGTAGGGATAAGTCTGCGCCTAACACGCGCTGCCGGTTTAGTCTTTCTCCGAAGAAGAAGACACCAGAGTTTGATTCTGGGGGCTAATCAAATCCGTTAAAGGCTTGGGGTTAGCCAAAAATCCTAAAGTCAACGCCTAACACGCGTCGCCGGGTAGTCTATTCCCGTGAGAAAGACGAAGTCTACGTATTCGAAGTCGTAGCATCAAGTCTAAGGGAGTTCATTCCTTTAGCACAACATCACATGCGGAACGGACTTAAGACAATCCGCATGTAAGCCCGATTCAAACGGTAATCGGTAAAAGCATGTCAAATCTGTTGAGGGCTGAGGATTTGCCAAAAATCCTAAGTCAACGTCTGATACACGTTGCTGTTTAGTCTTTTCACAGGAGAAAGACGAAGTCTACGTATTCAATATCATTGCACTAAAAGGGTTAACTCTTTTAGCACAACGTCACATGCGGAACGGATTTAGACAATCCGCATGTAAGCCCGATTCAAACGGTAATCGGTAAAAGCATGTCAAATCCGTTGAGGGCTGAGGATTTGCCAAAAATCCTAAGTCAACGTCTGATACACGTTATTGTTTAGTCTTTTCACAGGAGAAAGACGAAGTCTACGTATTCAATATCGTAGCACTAAAAGGGTTAACTCTTTTAGCACAACGTCACATGCGGAACGGATTTAGACAATCTGCATGCTAGCCCGACTCAAACGGTAGTCGGTAAGAGCAAGTCAAATCCGTTGAAGGCTGAGGATTTGCCAAAAATCCTAAGTCAACGTCTGATACACGTTGCTGTTTAGTCTTTTCACAGGAGAAAGACGAAGTCTACGTATTCAATATCGTAGCACTAAAAGGGTTAACTCTTTTAGCACAACGTCACATGCAGAACGGACTTGAACAATCCGCATGCTAGCCCGACTCAAACGGTAGTCGGTAAAGGCTAATCAAACCCGTTGAAGGCGGGGGGTTAGCCAAAAATCCTAAAGTCAACAGCAAAAATTCAACGTACGACGTTCAAAACCCTAAGGTCAACACGTAATCCTAGGTCAACGCCTATCAATGCGTTGCAATGAAAGAACTAACACTCCGAAGAGTATATGAGTATAAACTGCTCCTCAATCCTCCAACAGTGCATGAGGTTAAACTGCTTCTTAATACTCCAATAAGGTATACGAGTATAAACTATTCCCTATTTTTGGTTGAGAAGTCTCTGGAGAATATTTTTTCTAAAAATATTCTTAAGGATAACTCAACAACACTACGCCGGACAACGCGTCGCAAATAAAGACTCAGAGCCAACAATTGATGGTCAGTTCTATGTTGAACCAGCAAACACGAGCTAAAGATCAGAAAATCAGGAATCAACTTCAAGTTCAAAATTCCGACAACGGTCAGACAATAAATGCAGCACCGGAACCCCTACAGGCATTCTACAAAGCACTGAATAGCCTGAAGGAATTGAAGGAATCCAGAACAGAAGTCATTCCAGAGTCCCGTTACACCGACTGAAGGTTGGGACAATCATATCCAAAGTATTCCAGACTCTTCTATAAAAGAACGAGACTGAAATACTTTGGAGGGGGTATCTGTAGGCGTATAAAATTGCCTATAGGTCCCTTAGCACAGCTCGACGCCGATTTAACAAACGGACCACCGGGCGACGTATCCAAACAAGACCGTTAGCTCGCCAACGCTGAAGCCAAGCTATACGCAACGGAGCAGGTTAACGAGGCGACAAATCGCACCCAAGCATTGGAATGCATCCACTCGCACGCGGAATCAAACCAATGTTTAGGTGAATCACCGAGTCATCTAAACAAGAGCGAACTCGGATGAATCACGATCAAATCAACATCAATTCCGGACTCAAATTCAGAAGTTGGTTTACTGCCATATCAGGAACCCGACTCACTGCCAAATCTGGAATCAAGTCAAAGAGTCGTTGCCAAGTCAATCAACCACACAAGAGAACCAGAACCGGAAACAAAGGACGAAACGGACAAACACCCGGGGACTCGGCCGAAACCGAACCACCCCAGGGTGGCTCGGCCCAAGCCGAGCCACCCTGAGGTGGCTCGGCCAAGGCCGAGCCACCC
>NW_017974373.1:3777-5475 GCF_001876935.1 Asparagus officinalis
CGAGCCACCCATGGGTGGCTCGGCACAGTGCCGGCCACCTATGGGTGGCCGACATTCCTCTGTGCGCGGGCACAGTCTTGAGAGCCTATAAATAGGCCTAGAGATGTTCATTTTCAGAGGTCGAACTTTCAAGAGCCGAAACTCTGCCGGATTGAAGAGCAAACTCAGAGTTTTGAAGACTTGAAGACTTGGACGTACAGATCTGATCCTCGGCGACCATCCACGTCAGAAAAGGCAGGATTTCGAGAGGAAGAAAGAACAGATCTGAGATCTACACGAGACTACACTCCAGATCTAAGCTTGGTCTTAGATCTCGAGATCTGAGCGATTATTCCCTTGGTGGACTAATCCCTCCCGGCTATTATTCCCTTCGTGGAATAATACCCGTATAATCGTGTAGATCCGACCGGATCTAGATCGCGCGGTGGTCCACGGATTAACCCCGGCGCAGGCAAAGAACCCACCAAAGCGAGCGACCGCAAAACAGGAGCTCGTGATTTGTTCACAGAGGAGAGTTGTAATTTTTCTTTATTTTCTTTGATTTAGTTGTAACCGGATCTATAAAAGACCGGATCTTTTGTAACTCAAAAAGTTGTAACTCAAGATGACAATTATCTCATTAATGAAGAAAGCAACAGTTTTCCACGCGAACAATCTGGCAACCACAGTGGGAGCCACCAATCTCGCTGTCGAGATCGGAGCGTCGCAGCCGCGGATCGAGATCCCGGTCGTGGAGGAGGTCGAGTATGAGTTCGACCAAGCCAAGTTCGAGGAGTACGTGTCCTCGTCCGGATCTACCTCCCCCCGCAAGTCCAAGATCGCAGCCGCGGATCGAGATCCCGGTCGTGGAGGAGGTCGAGTACGAGTTCGACCAAGCCAAGTTCGAGGTGTACGTGTCCTCATCCGGATCTACCTCCCCCCGCAAGTCCAAGAAATTCTCCTCCGGGAGAAAAGCTCATTGGTTTGAAGCTGCTCGGGAAGCCCACGAAGCTCTCAACCCAACTGACGCCGAAGTTGCGTCAAATGAAGTTCCACCGACCTCCAACCAGGTCAACTCTGCTCCCGCCAACGCCTCCACTATTCAGGGCGTTGTGACTCTCTCGAAGAGAGCCCGCCAGAGGTGTCGTCAACGTCTTGCGCGGCAACTCGCTAAGGCGATGGAGTCTATGGACGGACTCCGCTACAACGCGGAGTTGAAGAACAGAAGAGGCAAACAGCCTCAACCACCAATGAATGGCGACTCTTCCAAGCCGCCAAAGAAAGAATGGGTCCGCGTCAAACGGAACCGTTCGACGCTCGAGGAGCGCATTCGCAAGCGCCGCGCGATGTCAGCGCAGGCACGGGCTCAAGCTCAGGAAGCCCGTAGAAAGCTGCAAAAGGAGGTGGAGAAGAAGCCACCACCAACACGCCAAGTCTGGAAGCCTAAGTCTGAAGTGGCGACTCAGGCCAAAAAGCAACCAGTGCAGCCTTCTAAGCAAGGTCAAACTCCGGCGATTCAACCAAAGTCGCCGTTAATCCCAATAACTTCTCCGGGAGATCATGCAGAGTCATCCCGCAAAAAGAAGCTAGTTTTGGAGCGCCTCGGTCCAGTTCCTGACGTGAGAGGCAAAGCTCCAATTCACAAGCGTCTGGGCCCGATAAAGAAGCCCGGAACGACTCAACATACTGAGGGTCGCCATCACCTCCAGCATGACAAAG
>NW_017974374.1:0-5474 GCF_001876935.1 Asparagus officinalis
ATACTTGTTGGAGAACAACAAAATCCAGCTGCCGGCAATCGTGGATCAAGAGGGAGCCAGCAAGGTGACAGATCCAAAGTACTGCGCGTACCACAGAGCAGTCCACCACCCTACGAGATCATGCTACCACCTCAAGGATAAGATCCAGGCGTTAATCGACGTAGGGGTCATCAAGAGGGAGCCAGCAAGGTGACGGATCCAAAGTACTGCGCGTACCACAGAGCAGTCCACCACCCTACGAGATCATGCTACCACCTCAAGGACAAGATCCAGGCGTTAATCGACGTAGGGGTCATAACCCCGAAACCAGCCAAGAATGTGGGGGCAAACGCAGTGTCAATCAGTTTTGGATCGGTGCCTACAACTTGGTTCGAGCCGAAACGCATCACCAAGGTGGGAATGAACTAAAGGAAAAGGGAAATCTTGTTATGGAGTCTCTGCTATCCCAGGGGAAGATGACGAAAGAATCCCCACTTTCCCGCTCTCTGAAGAAGAACAAGAAGCTTTTGCGACACGGAGCGGAAATGAATATCACTACAATTATCCGCCACCTAATGAGCAAGCGGGGACCAGCCAAAACCCTCACGGAGATGGGAGTGATTACAAGCCCCACACCGGGTAAAGAAGCTCTACGACAGCCGGTAGATAAACATAAAGAAAAGAGGCCCGAGGAGGTTCAGAATCCGAAGCAGTCAGCCGGTGAATAAACCAAAGGAGAAGAGGCCCCAGGAGATGCAAAATCCGAAGCAGTCTCGTTTCAGTCGTCCGATTGGAAAGGATAAACCGGAGAGTTCGAAAACTCCACGCGCCTTTGACATCATGGCTCAGCTAGCTAATATTCCAGCGCGGATAACGCTATATGAGTTGCTGCGGCTGTCTAAAGAAACTAGAGAAGCATTGCAAGAAGCCTTGGCCGATTCAGAAGCATTCCTCACTCGGATCAAACCGGCGCCTGAGGAACTAGAACTGTTAGCTCAACAGTGCAATGTGGCAGCTAAGAACATTCCCTGCATCACCTTCACCAAAGAAGACATGCAGACCAAGAATTCAAACCATGATCGGCCATTGTATTTTGTCGGGTACATTGGTTCCAGCGAGGTCAACCGAATCCAAGTAGATCCGGGTTCCGCTGTGAGCATTATGCCGCTTCGCCTAATGCATAGTCTTGGCATTCCAGTCAGCAAATTGGCGTCTACAGGCACAGTCATTTACGGATTCAATACCAGCGGGTCAAGGCCTTTGGGGAAGATCCGAATAAAATGCCAAATGGGCGATCTGAAGACGGAGGTCACGTGTTACGTGATAGATGCTGAGACATCCTATAATTTACTATTGGGTCGGCCTTGGATCCATAGTAATGTTATAGTTCCCTCCACCTTACATCAGTGTCTGAAATATGTCGACACTGATGGAAGGGTCAGGACGGTGGTCGCAGATAAGCAACCATTCAAAGGGTATGAGAATTACTTCACTGATTCTCTCCTTTATGGTAACGAATCTGACACGGAACCATCGATCCAAGGCACGGACAGCGGAGAAGAAGCTGATTCCGAGGCCGGATTCGATTACAATGGCGGTTTTGTTTTAAATGACATTGTACCCTTTGTAATCAATCTTGACGATGAACAATCGTCAGATGGCGGTTGTAACTGGCAACTTGCCGATATTGAAATAAAAGATGATTTAGAGTACTCCTTGTCTCTTGATGATGTGGTAAGAGAACTGTATGATAATGCTGACTTGTATATGCCGCTTCGATCGTCTTATGTAACGAAGGAGCGCCTCCAGCATTCTTTCGGAACAACCATGATCATCCCGAACAAGGTAGGAGGTGCAAAAGAAGTAATTTATGGTAAAGGAAAAAGCTCTCCGTTACCAGATCATTTCCTAAGTGAAGACGAAGATGATGACAAACCTGGTCGGCATTTATCTAAATATAGTCCGGAAGCGCGCAAGCTCATGGAAAAGCAGGGGTACGATTTCACACTCGGAGAAGGTCTATACTTCGATCGAGGTCCTCGTAATCCAGCCAAAGCGGTATATGTACCAAAAGGGAAACCTGAGGATTATTATAAATATGGGCGAGGCTTAGGTTATGTTTCATCAGATGACGAATGTGGTTGGCAAATTATCGATCAAATTGCTAACAAAGCTAAGGATGGGTACTTGCCAGATTCTTCAGCTGAGGATTCCGACACAAGTTTGGGAGAAATGTTCAAAACCTTAATGTCAAACATGACTACAGCTGATCCATCTACGTTGGAGGATGACGATCAAATGCCAACGTGGGAAGACCCATGGGTTCATCACCTAAACATGCAATACGGTGATAGGTTCGAACAGAGAGAACCACCAACCGAAGATGAAGTAGTCCAAATTAATATGGGCAATGAGGCCAATCCAAAGCCCATATTCATCAGCGGTAGTCTTCTTCCAGATGAGAAGGAGGAATTAATTGCCCTGATCAGAGAATACATTGATGTCTTCGCCTGGAACTACGAAGATATGCCAGGACTCGACCCTAATGTGGCAATGCACCGCCTAGACATCAAGCCGGATGCCAAACCTGTCAAACAACAGCAAAGACGGTTTCGTCCGCAGATTATGGAAGCCATTGAGGCAGAGGTTAAGAAGTTGATCGATTCGGGATTTATCCGAGAAGAACAACATCCAGACTGGTTAGCCAACATCGTTCCCGTCATGAAGAAGAATGGCAAAATCAGGATTTGCATCGACTTCAGGAACCTGAATGAAGCATGTCCGAAAGATGATTTCCCTCTCCCAATCACGGATGTCATTATCGACAATACATGTGGATTCGAGAGGATGTCCTTCATGGATGGATTTTCGGGATATAACCAAATCAAGATGCATCCAGAGGATGAGAAGCATACGGCGTTTAGAACACCCCTCGGCGTCTTCTGCTATACGGTGATGCCTTTCGGTCTGAAGAATGCCGGTGCCACATACCAGCGAGCGATGACTAAGATTTTCCAAGAACATCTCAGGAAAACAGTCGAATGCTACGTTGATGATTTGGTTGTGAAAAGCCGCAACAAAGAAGATCACATCAAGGATTTGAAGACGATGTTCGATCTCATGAGGAGTCATCAATTGAAGATGAACCCCACTAAATCATTCCTTGGAATGTCCAGCGGAAAATTCCTGGGATTCGTCGTCACCACTAAAGGTATTCATATCGATCCCGATAAGGTGAAGGCGATACATGAACTGCAACCTCCTAGAAACCTAAGAGAGCTCAGAGGATTGCAAGGGCGTTTAGCTTATATCCGGCGTTTCATCTCAAATCTTTCTGGGAAGTGCCAACCGTTCTCTAAGCTGAACAAGAAAGGGGTATCATTTATCTGGGATGATGCCTGCCAAAAAGCGTTCGAAGATATCAAAACATATCTGGCGAACCCTCCTGTTCTCGTTGCACCGAAATCTGGTAAACCGTTCTTGATTTATCTCAAGGCGATGAACCACTCGATAAGTGCCTTACTAGCGCAAGACGATGATAACGGTCACGAACAGGCAGTTTATTACCTAAGTCGGACCTTGGTAGGCGCAGAGTCTCGATATCCGATGATTGAGAAAGAATGCCTTGCATTGGTATTTGCGATGCAAAAGATGCGGCATTACCTGGTGGGACAGACGATCTACGTTATCTCCAACGTTAATCCAGTACGGGTGTTTATGACGCAACCGGCCTCTATGAATTGGCGGCTAGCGAAGTGGGCCCTTCTCTTGTCCCAATACGATTTGCACTTCAAGCAGCAGAAGTCGATAAAAGGACAGGCGATTTGTGACCTTTTGGCGGCAAACCCGACCACAGATACGGCAGAAGTATATGATGACTTGCCGGATGAAACCCACGAGGTTAACACCACATCACACCAACAAGTATGGCAATTATACTTCGATGGTGCCTCAAGGGCAGTTAATAGAGTAATAACCCCGGGATGTCCTACAGTTTCCTCTGGAGTTGGAGTCGTCTTAATCTCCCCTGGAAAGCACGTGATGCCTCGGGCTTATTCGTTGACTAGTCCGTGCTCCAATAATGTTGCCGAATACAACGCGCTTCTCATTGGACTCAGTTTCGCCAAAGAGCTGGGGGTCGAATATCTCGAAGCTTTTGGAGATTCGCAATTGATAGTCAACCAAGTTCGCGGTGAGTATGAAGTCAGGAATCAAGACCTGATCCCGTACCACCAGGAAGCCATCAAAATGGCAGAATCTTTCGAAGAATTCTTTATTGAATACATCCCTCGTCTCCAGAACGCTTATGCAGACGCACTGGCGGCACTAGCAGTATCACTGGCACAGCCTCCCGAAGCTGAGCTGTTAGTCACAGTACGGACGCATCAACTCTGCGTACCCATATACAGTACGGAGATTGAAGAAGAAGAGGATAGAAACGTGAACGCCAAAGAGGTGAATTCAACTCAAATTGGGTCTGAGTCCCGAGATTGGCGTTTTCCTATCATCGACTACGTCCAATATGGTATCTTGCCAGAGGATGTAAAAGAAAAGGAATCAATCCGCCGAAGAGCTCCAAGATTCTTCTATAATACCGAGACCCATACGTTATACCGTAGAGGGTACGACGGTCTTTTGCTCCGATGCCTTTCGAACAGAGAAGCAAAGGAAGTTCTTAAGGAAGCACACGAAGGAGAATGTGGTGCGCATCAGCCCGGTCCTAAACTGTATGATCGCATCAGGAGGATGGGATATTTCTGGCCAACGATGGTTCGTGACGCAATCGAATACGCACGAGAATGCCACGCTTGCCAGATACATGCGAATTATATGCATCAACCGCCAGAGCAGTTGCACACGTCAACCACGTCTTGGCCGTTCGAGACTTGGGGCATGGACATAGTCGGTCCTATTTTTCCCCCTTCAGTCAAAGGTGATCGGTTCATCCTCGCGATCACAGATTATTTCTCAAAGTGGGCTGAAGCGATTCCGCTTAGAGAAGTGAAGACGAACAACGTCATCAATTTCATCAAGCATCATGTCATTTACCGACACGGCGTGCCAAGAAGGATCATTCATGACAACGGTCCACAGTTCATAAGCAATGCCTTCGTCAGATTCTGCGACAAGTTCAAAATCGAAGATGTTTCGTCGACAGCTTACTACCCCGCCGCGAATGGATTAGCGGAGGCGTTTAACAAGACGATCATCAAGATCTTGTCAAAGCTCGTGAAGACCAATAAACGAGACTGGGACGATAAACTCGGTGAAGCACTCTGGGCTTATCGCACCACCATACGCACGCCTACGGGAGGGAGAGAGGCCAACCGGCAACAAATCCTCCGAAACAGAACTTCAACCAAAAAGGAAAAGGTAAAGCTCATGCTAATGCCGTTGATGCTAACCAAACTTTTCAATTGCAACATCAGCAACGAGCGCCACAACAATCCCAGCCGCATTGGCAACAACGGCCTCAGAAACAAAAGTCTTCGGAG
>NW_017974375.1:0-5473 GCF_001876935.1 Asparagus officinalis
TGAGCACTTCCTTAAAAGAAAGAAAGCTGAGAGAGGCCAACCAATGACATCTGCAATCATTGAGTATGCAACTTTCGATCCGAAGTTTCAAAAGGAATATTCTTTCGAAGATGATGAAGCTCCAGCCATCTTGGAATACCTCCTCGCTAATGACAAAATCGAGCTACCACCTATTAAAGATCAGGAGGAAGCTATAATGATTACAGATCCAAATTACTGTGCGTACCACAGAAGGGTTCTTCATCCCACTGAGATTTGCTTTGGACTCAAAAACAAGATCCAAGCCCTAATTGACTCCGGCGTCATAACGACGAAAGAAGTCGAGTAAAGACGACCATAAACTCCATTGGGTACACGAGTATAAACTGTTTCCCCTCACTCCGAAAAGTATACGAGTATAAACTGCTCCTCGATACTCCAAAAGGTATATGAGTCTAAACTATTTCCTTTCCTTAACGGGAAGTTCCTGGAGAATCCTATATTCTTAAGGATAACCCGAACATGCGACTGAGGATAACGAACTCCTCGTTACACTCAGTTTTGCAAAGAAAGCTGGGGGTGGATAATTCATGTAACGGGAAGTTCCCGGAAGAATGTTAAATGTAATATTCTTAGGGATAACCCCGATCATTATGAACAAAGTGATAAACACTAAACTCCTACTATGACTTCCGAATACTCTTTTGCTGAGATGAGATTCGATCACCTCTTTAGATCAATCTTCCCTCACAAAATTCCCATTTTGGTCAAACCTTTAAACAGTTAGGACCAAAGCCAAAATCCCCTCTCGATTCGTTCCATGAACGAGAGGTCCACAAATTGAACGATCAAACCTTTAAACAGTTAGGATCGTCTCAAATTCCCATCTTGGTCAAACCTTTAAACAGTTAGGACCAAAGCCAAAATCCCCTCTCGATTCGTTCCATGAACGAGAGGTCCACAAATTGAACGATCAAACCTTTAAACAGTTAGGATCGTCTCAAATTCCCATCTTGGTCAAACCTTTAAACAGTTAGGACCAAAGCCAAAATCCCCTCTCGATTCGTTCCATGAACGAGAGGTCCACAAATTGAACGATCAAACCTTTAAACAGTTAGGATCGTCTCAAATTCCCATCTTGGTCAAACCTTTAAACAGTTAGGACCAAAGCCAAAATCCCCTCTCGATTCGTTCCATGAACGAGAGGTCCACAAATTGAACGATCAAACCTTTAAACAGTTAGGATCGTCTCAAATTCCCATCTTGGTCAAACCTTTAAACAGTTAGGACCAAAGCCAAAATCCCCTCTCGATTCGTTCCATGAACGAGAGGTCCACAAATTGAACGATCAAACCTTTAAACAGTTAGGATCGTCTCAAATTCCCATCTTGGTCAAACCTTTAAACAGTTAGGACCAAAGCCAAAATCCCCTCTCGATTCGTTCCATGAACGAGAGGTCCACAAATTGAACGATCAAACCTTTAAACAGTTAGGATCGTCTCAAATTCCCATCTTGGTCAAACCTTTAAACAGTTAGGACCAAAGCCAAAATCCCCTCTCGATTCGTTCCATGAACGAGAGGTCCACAAATTGAACGATCAAACCTTTAAACAGTTAGGATCGTCTCAAATTCCCATCTTGGTCAAACCTTTAAACAGTTAGGACCAAAGCCAAAATCCCCTCTCGATTCGTTCCATGAACGAGAGGTCCACAAATTGAACGATCAAACCTTTAAACAGTTAGGATCGTCTCAAATTCCCATCTTGGTCAAACCTTTAAACAGTTAGGACCAAAGCCAAAATCCCCTCTCGATTCGTTCCATGAACGAGAGGTCCACAAATTGAACGATCAAACCTTTAAACAGTTAGGATCGTCTCAAATTCCCATCTTGGTCAAACCTTTAAACAGTTAGGACCAAAGCCAAAATCCCCTCTCGATTCGTTCCATGAACGAGAGGTCCACAAATTGAACGATCAAACCTTTAAACAGTTAGGATCGTCTCAAATTCCCATCTTGGTCAAACCTTTAAACAGTTAGGACCAAAGCCAAAATCCCCTCTCGATTCGTTCCATGAACGAGAGGTCCACAAATTGAACGATCAAACCTTTAAACAGTTAGGATCGTCTCAAATTCCCATCTTGGTCAAACCTTTAAACAGTTAGGACCAAAGCCAAAATCCCCTCTCGATTCGTTCCATGAACGAGAGGTCCACAAATTGAACGATCAAACCTTTAAACAGTTAGGATCGTCTCAAATTCCCATCTTGGTCAAACCTTTAAACAGTTAGGACCAAAGCCAAAATCCCCTCTCGATTCGTTCCATGAACGAGAGGTCCACAAATTGAACGATCAAACCTTTAAACAGTTAGGATCGTCTCAAATTCCCATCTTGGTCAAACCTTTAAACAGTTAGGACCAAAGCCAAAATCCCCTCTCGATTCGTTCCATGAACGAGAGGTCCACAAATTGAACGATCAAACCTTTAAACAGTTAGGATCGTCTCAAATTCCCATCTTGGTCAAACCTTTAAACAGTTAGGACCAAAGCCAAAATCCCCTCTCGATTCGTTCCATGAACGAGAGGTCCACAAATTGAACGATCAAACCTTTAAACAGTTAGGATCGTCTCAAATTCCCATCTTGGTCAAACCTTTAAACAGTTAGGACCAAAGCCAAAATCCCCTCTCGATTCGTTCCATGAACGAGAGGTCCACAAATTGAACGATCAAACCTTTAAACAGTTAGGATCGTCTCAAATTCCCATCTTGGTCAAACCTTTAAACAGTTAGGACCAAAGCCAAAATCCCCTCTCGATTCGTTCCATGAACGAGAGGTCCACAAATTGAACGATCAAACCTTTAAACAGTTAGGATCGTCTCAAATTCCCATCTTGGTCAAACCTTTAAACAGTTAGGACCAAAGCCAAAATCCCCTCTCGATTCGTTCCATGAACGAGAGGTCCACAAATTGAACGATCAAACCTTTAAACAGTTAGGATCGTCTCAAATTCCCATCTTGGTCAAACCTTTAAACAGTTAGGACCAAAGCCAAAATCCCCTCTCGATTCGTTCCATGAACGAGAGGTCCACAAATTGAACGATCAAACCTTTAAACAGTTAGGATCGTCTCAAATTCCCATCTTGGTCAAACCTTTAAACAGTTAGGACCAAAGCCAAAATCCCCTCTCGATTCGTTCCATGAACGAGAGGTCCACAAATTGAACGATCAAACCTTTAAACAGTTAGGATCGTCTCAAATTCCCATCTTGGTCAAACCTTTAAACAGTTAGGACCAAAGCCAAAATCCCCTCTCGATTCGTTCCATGAACGAGAGGTCCACAAATTGAACGATCAAACCTTTAAACAGTTAGGATCGTCTCAAATTCCCATCTTGGTCAAACCTTTAAACAGTTAGGACCAAAGCCAAAATCCCCTCTCGATTCGTTCCATGAACGAGAGGTCCACAAATTGAACGATCAAACCTTTAAACAGTTAGGATCGTCTCAAATTCCCATCTTGGTCAAACCTTTAAACAGTTAGGACCAAAGCCAAAATCCCCTCTCGATTCGTTCCATGAACGAGAGGTCCACAAATTGAACGATCAAACCTTTAAACAGTTAGGATCGTCTCAAATTCCCATCTTGGTCAAACCTTTAAACAGTTAGGACCAAAGCCAAAATCCCCTCTCGATTCGTTCCATGAACGAGAGGTCCACAAATTGAACGATCAAACCTTTAAACAGTTAGGATCGTCTCAAATTCCCATCTTGGTCAAACCTTTAAACAGTTAGGACCAAAGCCAAAATCCCCTCTCGATTCGTTCCATGAACGAGAGGTCCACAAATTGAACGATCAAACCTTTAAACAGTTAGGATCGTCTCAAATTCCCATCTTGGTCAAACCTTTAAACAGTTAGGACCAAAGCCAAAATCCCCTCTCGATTCGTTCCATGAACGAGAGGTCCACAAATTGAACGATCAAACCTTTAAACAGTTAGGATCGTCTCAAATTCCCATCTTGGTCAAACCTTTAAACAGTTAGGACCAAAGCCAAAATCCCCTCTCGATTCGTTCCATGAACGAGAGGTCCACAAATTGAACGATCAAACCTTTAAACAGTTAGGATCGTCTCAAATTCCCATCTTGGTCAAACCTTTAAACAGTTAGGACCAAAGCCAAAATCCCCTCTCGATTCGTTCCATGAACGAGAGGTCCACAAATTGAACGATCAAACCTTTAAACAGTTAGGATCGTCTCAAATTCCCATCTTGGTCAAACCTTTAAACAGTTAGGACCAAAGCCAAAATCCCCTCTCGATTCGTTCCATGAACGAGAGGTCCACAAATTGAACGATCAAACCTTTAAACAGTTAGGATCGTCTCAAATTCCCATCTTGGTCAAACCTTTAAACAGTTAGGACCAAAGCCAAAATCCCCTCTCGATTCGTTCCATGAACGAGAGGTCCACAAATTGAACGATCAAACCTTTAAACAGTTAGGATCGTCTCAAATTCCCATCTTGGTCAAACCTTTAAACAGTTAGGACCAAAGCCAAAATCCCCTCTCGATTCGTTCCATGAACGAGAGGTCCACAAATTGAACGATCAAACCTTTAAACAGTTAGGATCGTCTCAAATTCCCATCTTGGTCAAACCTTTAAACAGTTAGGACCAAAGCCAAAATCCCCTCTCGATTCGTTCCATGAACGAGAGGTCCACAAATTGAACGATCAAACCTTTAAACAGTTAGGATCGTCTCAAATTCCCATCTTGGTCAAACCTTTAAACAGTTAGGACCAAAGCCAAAATCCCCTCTCGATTCGTTCCATGAACGAGAGGTCCACAAATTGAACGATCAAACCTTTAAACAGTTAGGATCGTCTCAAATTCCCATCTTGGTCAAACCTTTAAACAGTTAGGACCAAGTAGAACCCCTGAACTGAATTGATCTTCAGTTATTTATAGAGGATTAAGGGGGTGAAACCGCCCCTTAAATCTCTCCTAAGTGGGGTGTAACAGCCCCCAAATCGTGGGAAATGGTTTTAGAACCGTTCAACTCATGTTGAATGAGTCAAACGCCCACGTTGGCGTTCAGGACCCTAACCTCACGTCTTATGATTGAGACGCGAGGTTGGGTGTTGACTGAAAATCCAAAACACGAGGGTCGCTCACGTTTCGCTTGTTACGCGGGTTCGACCCTGGCGTTTTNGCGGGGTTTGATCCTGGCGTTTTGATGTTGTAACGCGGGTTTCGACGCTGGCGTTTTGATGTTGTGACGCGGGGTTCGACCCTGGCGTTTTGATGTTGTAACGCGGGTTTCGACCCTGGCGTTTTGATGTTGTAACGCGGGTTTCGACCCTGGCATTTGATGTTGTAACGCGGGTTTCGACCCTGGCGTTTTTTTTTTTGATGTTGAAACACGGGGAGGACCTTGGTGTTTTGATGTTGTAACGCGGGTTTCGACCCTGGCGTTTTTTGATGTTGTGACGCGGGGTTCGACC
>NW_017974376.1:0-5471 GCF_001876935.1 Asparagus officinalis
CAGTAATTATCTGCGTCAGGATCACTCATCCGGAACATCTTCCTGGGAATCTGACGTCAGCGTCGGACCTTTCTTTAAGAGTTTGACAGTGAATATGGTTTCAACTAGCCACCCCGATGAAGATACAGGGGGTGACGAAGAGTTAATCGAGTCACCCAACGATCCTTGGATCAAACGTCTGAACATTTTGTGGGACATGCGTTTCGAACAACGCGAACCACCCACCGAAGATAAAGTTATTCAGGTCAACATGGGAGATGAATCTGATCCCAAGCCTATCTTTATAGCTGAAGACCTATCATCATCCGAGAAAGAAGACCTTATATCTCTCATCCGAGAATATATAGATGTCTTCGCCTGGAATTATGAAGATATGCCTGGCCTTGACCCGAAGGTGGCCATGCACCGTCTCAACATCGATCCGGATGTAAAACCCGTTAAACAGCAACAACGCAGGTTTCGTCCAGAGATCATGGAATCAATTGAGTCAGAAGTTAAAAAGCTTATAGACTCAGGTTTTGTTAGGGAAGAACAACACCCTGACTGGGTGGCCAACATCATCCCAGTTCCCAAGAAGAACGGTAAAGTCCGGATATGCACGTGATCTCAATGCCGCTTGTCCGAAAGACGAATTCCCGCTCCCCATCACGGATGTTATGATTGACAACACCTGCGGATATGAAAGAATGTCTTTTATGGATGGATTCTCCGGGTACAATCAGATCAAGATGCACCCAGATGACGAAAAACACACTGCTTTTAGAACACCACTGGGGGTGTACTGCTACACAGTGATGCCCTTCGGCTTGAAAAATACAGGTGCAACTTATCAACGTGCAATGAACACAATCTTTCACGAACACCTACGAAAGAAGATCGAGTGCTACGTTGATGACATAGCAGTAAAGAGCCAATGTAAAGACGATCATCTTGCAGATCTGAAGACAATGTTCGAAATCATGCGAGCACATCAGCTGAAGATGAACCCGACAAAATCGTTCCTCGGAGTTTCAAGTGGAAAATTCCTGGGATTTATTGTCACATCCAAGGGAATTTCTCTTGATCCAGAGAAAGTGCGTGCCATCCAAGACATGCCACCTCCGAAGAATCTCAAAGAGCTCAGAGGTTTGCAAGGCAGACTGGCCTACATTCGAAGATTCATATCAAATCTTTCAGGGCGCTGCCAACCTTTCTCTAAGCTTATGAAGAAAGGAATATCCTTTGTTTGGGATGCAGAGTGTCAAAGAGCATTCGAGGAGATTAAGAGATATCTAACTCAACCGCCAGTTCTCGTGGCCCCAATATCAGGAAAACCATTCCTGTTGTATGTGAGAGCCATGGATCTGATGACAAAACCATCATCTCTAAATTGCCGGCTTGCAAAATGGGCCATTCTCTTGTCGCAATACGACATGCAGTTCATGCCTCAAAAGGCGGTCAAGGGCCAAGCACTGGCAGACTTCTTAGCCGATCATCCAGTATCAGGAGCATCTAAGTTGTACGAGGAATTACCTGACGAGGTTGCTGAAGCTTGCGCTACCCAAGAAGCTACGCAAGTGTGGAAGCTATTCTTCGACGGTGCATCCAGAGCAAATCCTCATGGAGCAATCACTGCGGGAGTAGGAGTAGTGTTAATCTCTCCGAACGGCCACGTAATCCCAAGGGGATTCTCTTTAATCGAACCATGCACCAACAATGTAGCCGAGTATAATGCTCTGCTATTAGGAATGCAATGTGCTGAAGAACTTAATGTTCAGCACCTTGAGGCTTACGGTGATTCTCAGCTCATCGTTAATCAAGTCCGAGGAGAGTACGAAGTACGTCATGAGGATTTGATTCCGTATTACTTCGCGGTGCTAGAGCAAGCTCAAAAGTTTGAAGGCTTCTTTATTGAATATGTGCCAAGAGCTCAGAATGCATATGCTGATGCCTTAGCCTCTTTGGCAACTTCACTAGCCTTGCCACCAGGAGTGGAAGCGACGATCCCGGTCATGGGACGTAAGCTGTGCTTTTCCAAGATCTCCATAGAGGAAAACCCAGACGAGATGACGTCGGGAGAAGTCTGTACGGCATTTATGGAATTCGAATCTAGGGATTGGCGATTCCCATACATCGACTATGCCCTATATGGAATTCTACCCGATGACCCTAAGGAAGCGGCTGCCATCAAACGGAAGGCCCTCCAATTCTATTATGATGCAGTTTCTCAAGTCTTGTATCGTAAATCACATGATGGAATCTTACTTCGATGCCTTTCTCGGAAGGAAGCGAAAGAGGCCCTCAAGGAAGCTCACGGCGGAATGTGCGGAGCTCATCAACCTGGAGCTAAATTAGGAGATCGACTCCGACGAATCGGCTATTATTGGCCGAGGATGTTTTCAGATGCAGTTGACTACGCTAAACGATGCCACGCATGCCAAATTCATGGAGATTTTATCCACCAAGCACCGGGGAACTTACACCCTACATCGGCGACTTGGCCATTCGAAATGTGGGGCATGGATATCGTCGGACCGATTTCCCCTCCGACGTCCAAAGGACACCGGTTCATTCTAGCCGTGACCGATTATTTCTCCAAGTGGGCGGAAGCAATTCCGTTGAAAGAAGTCAAGACTTCAAACGTGATCAAGTTCATCAAACATCACGTCATCTATCGCTTTGGAGTCCCAAGACGAATAGTTCACGACAACGGGACGCAATTCGTCAGCTTTGGGTTTCAGAGATTTTGTGACAGATTCAGAATCCAAAGTGTCGCATCTACGGCATATTACCCGCCAGCGAACGGTCTTGCAGAAGCGTTCAACAAAACCATAGTGAAGCTCCTCAAAAAGTTTGTCTCCAAGAGCCGGCGCGATTGGGATGAAAGACTTGGTGAATGTTTGTGGGCCTACCGCACAACGGTAAGGACCTCTACAAGAGCCACACCTTTTTCTTTGGTATACGGCTGCGAGGCTGTATTGCCATTGGAAATCCAGATTCCTTCTCTGAGAGTCGCTATCACAACTGGACTAACAGAAGAAGAAAAACATCAACGACGTCTGCAAGAACTTGAAGCTCTAGATGACAAACGACTTCAAGCGCAGCAACAGATTGAGCTGTATCAAGCCCGTATTTCCAAGGCCTACAACAAAAAGGTCAAGGAACGGATTTTCAAGAAAGGCGATCTAGTTTTGGCCAACAGACGACCCATGGTAATGACCCACAAAACCAAAGGGAAGTTCAATCCCAAATGGGAGGGGCCCTTCGTAATAGAATCAGTCTATTCGAATGGAGCTTATCGTCTCATCAATCAAAAAGGAGATAGGCTCATGATGCCAATCAATGGGAAGTTCCTTAAGAGATACTTCCCATAAATCATGTAGCCCCCTGAACCCCAGCTAAATCAGGCTGGGGGTTGCCTATTTATAATGTAACCCTGTCTTGTATTTCGTCATGTTAACATTACACCTCTGACGATTGAAATTTGCTAGAATCAGTATAATAAAGAAAATTTCAATTTCATGCCAGGTTAACACTATACTTATGGCATTTGCTTTACTTTTCATTGTCCTGAACCAGATTTCAACAAAAGAGATGATGAGAGCCAAAATGATATCATTTTCATTCAATATTTTTGATTTGAATACAAAATGAATCGAAACGAAAATGATACAAAATTATTCCTAGCTAAAAAGCAATCCAAGTCCTAAACATCGGGGCTCATCAGTCTAAAAGACTTGAGTTTAGCTTTCAGCGCCAATATTTTCTCCTCACGAGCCTTTTTGACTTCCTCTGTTATCTTGCTCTTGAGCTCCTCTTCATTTGGCGCTGCTTCTGCAATCTCCCGCCTAACTTTGTCAGCAGCAACAAGCTCATCACAATAGCCCTTGAAAAGCCCGTCACAATAAGCAATTAACCCTTTTATGACTTCCATGTCGCCCGCTAATCGAGCAGTTATCTGAGCTTGCTCGATACCAGCACGGGTAAGCTCAATCGCAGTATCCCGAATACCTGCAGCAAAAGTGCCCAAGTCCACTTGCACTTGAAGATGTTCCCCGCGCAGGCGAGTAATACGAGAATCTGCTTCGTTTAGACTCTTCTGAAGAGCCTCTTGCTGATGTACCTTCAAAGCTCTGGCATGAGAAAGAGCCCGATCCACTTCTGGTTCGATGGCATCGCGTTGTAGCATTGAAAGGAATTCCAATTCGTATTCCAGAACAATAATGCTCTCGCGACAATGTTCAGTCCACGATGTATCCCCCTGGTCCCTAATCTTGGCAAGACACTTCAGCAGATGGGGTTCGAAGACTTTGAAACTCACGTCCCCGAGACTAACGACATCAATAGTCATCTGCATCCAGTACTCTAATTGCTCGATGAGTTTCCTCAAAGTCTCCGAGCTTGGGGGTGGAGCAGTCGGCGGATAAGTGAAGCAATTCTCATAATCAGTGCGAATGGGAGCGTTTACAGCTTTAGATGATATCTTTTCGGGCACATCTGGCACTGAATCTGGGACAATCAATCCCTGCCCACCTGTCAGGATTTCAGGACTAGGAGGAGCAGCTGGAGGTATAGTATCCCCGCTGTTTTCGGGAGACGAAGCAAGTGTAGACTTCATGGCGTCCCCCATCAACTTAGCTCTCTTGGAATTCTTAGCTGCAACGGGTTTTCGTTTGCGAATTCTTCTATCGTATTCGCCTACCTCTTCAGCAGTAAGAGCCTTCTTCCCTGAAGATCTCAAGGGGCGGGGTCTAGAAGGAGGTGCTCCCTCAAAAACCTCTTTAGTGTCCTCTTCTTCAGAAGGCTTAGCAACGGGTAATTCCTCTGGGATCTCCTTAATTCCGACCGCCTCCCGTTCGCAGGACAGATAATCCTCTATCCCTGGTAATCGAGTCCTGCCGGAACCACTTCTTGATTTATAAAGTTCTCGGATTTCGTTTATACATGAAGTATAAATGTCATATTCTGGGATCAGAGAAGCTTTATCAAACCAATTGCGGAAATCTGCTACAGTGGAACAATTAGGTGGCAGATTAGGCAGAGTAAACTGCGCATGAGTTCCTCGGGCAATAAAGAAACGCCAAGCACGAGCTCCTTCATACAGATTCCCGATGTGAGCTAATTGTGGATTAGGGTTACCAACGTAAAGCTGGTCGTACCCGAACTGTCGACCAAAACGTGAAGGAACGTAAGGCTCAATTATGCATCTTTCACCTATTCTGAAAACCAGGTAACCCACCCTGATAGTGAGAAGCCATTGGAAGGTCCCTGTATTTAAAAGCGAGGACCCTTCGAAGACTACGTCACCAAACTTCGGGCCTTCTTCTTCAGCCCCATCAAAGCAAGGGCGGCAGCAAAAGACATCATAACTGGCTTCCGAAGACAAAAGTTGTCTAGCCCGGACTATGTACGCAGTCGTCCAGGTGGCTGGCTCAAGCCGTTGCACGAAAGGAATAGAGGTCTCATTATTATGTATAATCCCCCGCATCAAA
>NW_017974377.1:0-3144 GCF_001876935.1 Asparagus officinalis
AGAAAGTTTCAAATTCGAGATGGAGATGGCCATGCAGCAGATGAGAGAGATGCATGAGTAGCAAATCCAGGCATTCAGGAGCCAGCAAGGTGAATCGAACCGCCGTAACCAGATTGTTCAGGAAAAGGAGCACACAGATAGGGATGGAGCGCACAATGCCAATAACCCTCCTGTCAATGCAGGGGGTGGTAACGAGGATGCCAACGAAGATACAAGTGAAGACTTGAAGATCAAAGATCTCGAGAGCAAAATCAACACATTGATCTCCGCTCAAGGGACGAAGAAAACAGGCATTCCCCCATATCCGGCGAAGTTTAATCTAATTAACTTCACGCCGTTTAATGGGATGGGTTCACCTACCCAGCATTTGATTTACTTCAAATCGCATTTGGGGGTGATCTCTGGTAATGAGCCTCTGATGGTGCGGTCATTCGTCGGCACTCTTCGCGGAGCCGCCTTCGATTGGTACCGCCGCCTCAAGCCAGGAAACGTGAACAGCTGGGATGACATGGAGACCAAGTTCCTGGCCAACTTCTTCGACGACGACACCGAGATATCTATCGGATCGTTGCTCGATGAGAAGCAGAAGGACGGAGAGTTAGTCGATACCTTCGTCAAAAGGTTCCGGAACAAGGCGATGAATGCGATGAACTGCCGGGACCCGATCACCGAGGAGTTCGTCCCCCCCCCCTGCCATAATAATCTGTCCTTAGATGTATTGGAAGCAATGGGGACATCACCGTCTGACACTTGGAAGGATCTGAAGGTCCGAGGGGAGCAGGCTGAGCGATTCCTTAGAAGGAAGAAGGCCGAGAGGAACCAACCGACGGTTAATCCGCTGGACTCAAACTTCGCCTCTCGTGGTAAGGGCAAAACACCTGCAGCTACTGGTGGTGCTAATCAAGCGTCACAACAGCAATCCCGAAGGCAGCAAAAGACTTCGGGTCCGAGACTCCAAAGAGAGTATTCCTTCAAGGACGAAGACGTTCCAACCATCTTCGAATCGCTCCTCGAAGGCAACAAGATCAAGCTACCACCTATCACGAATCAGGAGGAAGCTGATAACACTACGGACCCAAAGTACTGTGCATACCACAGGAGGGTCGTTCATCCCACCAAGGATTGCTTTACTCTCAAGAATAGCATTCAGACCTTGGTTGAAGCCGGCGTCATAACGCCTAAGGTAAGCCAAATAAAAACGGCAAAACTCCGACCGGTATAAGAGTATAAACTGCTTCCTGACACTCCAAAGAGTATACGAGTATAAACTGTTTCTCAATCCTCCGACCGGTATAAGAGGTTAAACTACTCCCTGATACTCCAATAGGTATATGAGTCTAAACTGTTTCCCCACTTTTGACAGGAAGTTCCTGGAGAATATTAAGCTAATATTCTTAAGGATAACCCGGTTAGTTAACTGATAATAATGTCCAAACCAGTTCCGCAGAGGAAACTGGGGGTGGACGATTTATGTAACGGGAAGTTCCCAAAACCACAGCAATGTAATGAATAAGAACTCCCATTCAAATTCTCACCGTGTCTGTGCACTCAACACTCTCTCTGTTAGAGTCTGGACGTAAAGTTCCTGATTGGTCAAACCTTCTTACAGTTAGGACCACAGTCAAAATCCCCTCTCGATTCTCCCAATGAACGAGAGGTCCACAAATCAAGCGATCAAACCTTCCTACAGTTAGGATCGTCTTAAACCTTCCATTCGGTCAAACCTTTCTACAGTTAGGACCAAAACCAAAAACCCCTCTCGATTCCTCCAATGAACGAGAGGTCCACTTTCAAATCGAGTGATCAAACCTTCCTACAGTTAGGGTCATCTCAAACTCCTGCTTGGTCAAACCTTCCTACAGTTAGGACCAAAACCACAATTCACTCTCGATAAACGAGAAATTCATCTTTAGTTCGGTAATCAAACCTTCCGACAGTTAGGGTTATCCGAATCTTTTCGATTCTCGGAGTGGAGATCCCACTCTCAGTTTCACCTTTCCGGATTCTGGGGGTGGAGATCCCACCTCGAGTCTCCTTTCCAGTTGAAGATAGAATATAAAATTCTTCTTCTTCATTGTCGGGAGATAGAATATAAAATTCTTCCTCTCCCATTTCGGGTTCGTCTTTGCCCCAAGAGAAGACACCACCTTTTTCAAATCCCAAAATCTGTGCCTCACAGGTACAGGGAATTTTATCCCGAATCCTAAGTAGGGATAAGTCAACGCCTAACACGCGTTGCCGGTTTAGTCTTGTTCCGTAGAAAAAAGACACCAGAGCTCGATTCTGGGGTATTCTATCCTGAAACCTAAGCAAGGATAAGTCTGTGCCTAACCCGCGCTGCCGGTTAGTTCTTAACCGTTGAAAAGAACATCCGTCCACATATTCAACATTGTGGCAGGTTGTTATTAATAACACCAAAATCCATGCCTTACACGCATGGGGAATTTCATCCTGAATCCTAAGAAAGGATATGCCGACGCCTAACACGCGTCGCCGGTTTAGTCTTTTACCGATTGAAAAAGACACCAGAATACCAGTCTGGGGTATTTTTATCCCGAAGCCTAAGTAGGGATAAGTCAACGTCTAATACACGTTGCTGGGTAGCCTATTCCCATAACAATGGTAAAGCCTATGTATTCAACATCATAGCACAAAGTCTAAGAGAATTCACTCTCTTAGCACAACGTTACATGCGGAACGGATTTAGACAATCCGCATGCTAGCCCGACTCAAACGGTAGTCGGTAAAGGCTAATCAAATCCGTTAAAGGCTTGGGGTTAGCCAAAAATCCTAAAGTCAACGCCTAACACGCGTCGCCGGGTAGTCTATTCCCGTGAGAAAGACGAAGTCTACGTATTCAATATCGTAGCACTAAGAGCGTTAACTCTCTTAGCACAACGTCACATACGGAACGGATTTAGATAATCCGCATGCTAGCCCGACTCAAACGATAGTCGGTAAAGGCTCATCAAACCCGTTGATGGCTGAGAATTTGCCAAAAATTCTATAAATGCGAGTCATTGACGCACCAACTCCACTGGTTGGTCTCGTGACTTGAGCATCCAACAAATTCAGGATAAAATCCACACATGCAGATGAATCAGCTTTAACAGTTAGTCCTGCAGCCCCAACATTTGGGACCGC
>NW_017974377.1:4102-5467 GCF_001876935.1 Asparagus officinalis
ACAGTTGTCATTTCGCGGCCACCCAGAGGTGGCCGACAGTTGTCATTTCGCGGCCACCCAGAGGTGGCCGACAGTTGTCATTTCGCGGCCACCCAGAGGTGGCCGACAGTTGTCATTTCGCGGCCACCCAGAGGTGGCCGACAGTTGTCATTTCGCGGCCACCCAGAGGTGGCCGACAGTTGTCATTTCGCGGCCACCCAGAGGTGGCCGACAGTTGTCATTTCGCGGCCACCCAGAGGTGGCCGACAGTTGTCATTTCGCGGCCACCCAGAGGTGGCCGACAGTTGTCATTTCGCGGCCACCCAGAGGTGGCCGACAGTTGTCATTTCGCGGCCACCCAGAGGTGGCCGACAGTTGTCATTTCGCGGCCACCCAGAGGTGGCCGACAGTTGTCATTTCGCGGCCACCCAGAGGTGGCCGACAGTTGTCATTTCGCGGCCACCCAGAGGTGGCCGACAGTTGTCATTTCGCGGCCACCCAGAGGTGGCCGACAGTTGTCATTTCGCGGGCACAGTAAAGGGAGCCTATAAATAGGCCCCCTTGGTTCATTTGTTCAAGGGTTGGAAATTTTGGAGAGAGGCGAAGCCCTGCTGGATTGGAGACTCGGAACTTAAAAAAGATTGAAACTTTGGGACTTCGGGGACTCACTCCTTCAGATCTGGTGCTCGGCGATCATCAACGTCAAATAAGGCAGGTGTTCGAGAGGATCAGATCTCAGATCTACGCAGGCATACTCCGGATCTAAGCTTGGTCTTAGATCCCGAGACTTGGACGATTGTTTCCTTGGTGAAACAATCCTCCCCGGCTATTATTTCCTTGGTGAAATAATTCGGATCTCAGATCTACGTTGCTACACTCCGGATCTAAGCTTGGTCTTAGATCCCGAGACTTGGACGATTGTTTCCTTGGTGAAACAATCCTCCCCGGCTATTATTTCCTTGGTGAAATAATACCCGTCGTACTGCGTAGATCCGACTGGATCTAGATCTCGCGGTGGTCCACGGCAAACAACCCCGGCGCAGGCAAAGAACCCACAAAGCGAGCGACCGCAAAACAGGAGCTCGCGATTCGTTCGACATAAAGGAGAAAAGTTGTAATCTTTGTTTATTTTTATTTGATTTTCGTTGTAACCGGATCTTATAAAAAGACCGGATTTTTTGTAACTCAAAAAGTTGTAACTCAAGATGACAATGGAATCAATAACAAAGAAAGACACGAATTTTCCAGCGAACAAGGGTGACTTGCCTTCTTTGGGCTTTCAAAGGTTACCCGTCTCAAAACATGCCTGTTTGGGCCTGAATTTTCGGCGTGCTCTTGGACTTCAATGCGCAAATTGGTGCGCGCAGCTGCCTTGAGCTCTTTGTC
>NW_017974378.1:0-5462 GCF_001876935.1 Asparagus officinalis
GTTCAATCGTCGATCGTTAACACCGAGCTGTGAGTGGGAACCTATCGGCAATTTTTGATGCCTACAGCGAGGAAGAGGTTCCTGCTACATCTTCCCCTGCGGCCTCTTTCTTCGGGGGTGAGAATTCATATATATTTTTCTTTCTTGTATCCCTGATTGACCTCTTTGCGGGTCATGAAGGAAGAACCGACACCCTCCTTCGCGGGGATAAGGTTTCAGACTTGTCTTGCTTAGCCAATTCAAGTCTTCTGGTATATTGGGGCGATTTTGTGTCGTCTTCAAGTCTTCTGGTATATTGGGGCGATTTTGTGTCGTCCTACACCTTATAGTTCGGTGTATGTTACCACGTTATTCACGTGATGATGCATACCGTTCTTCCAGTGTAGGACACTCAAAATCGTCTCTCCAATTATTCCGTGGATGAGCATATCATTCTTCTTATGAATTTTCTGACTCCACCCTTGTGCTTTATTGTAGTTGAGTTTCCCGCGGGTAGCCTTCCTGCTCATGCCAACACTGGTTGTAGCCGGGAGGTCTTCTCTTCAGCTTCCCTTAGGCAGGCCGTTAGTCCACTTCCTCGGTTCGACAGAGATCGCTCAGACGAATCTTGTCATTTGATACGGGAATGAGGGCGTCATTGCCTGCGCCAGCTTATTACAGATGCCTCCTTTACCGCAGATTCTACCTCCACTCAGGCTTTAAAGAAGCCGAGCTTCCTGTTTGGAGACCATGTCGAGGATCCTGCTACGTTGACCCTTGGCGTTTGTACATCCCCTCGATTCCACGCCAATATTCTTTCAGTCACTTGAAGGGGCAGGCCGTGGAGCGACAGATGTCTTGGCACCTTACTGATGATGCTGAGCGAGTTCAGTGTGGATATGCCACTCACCACAAGACTCCTGGCTCTAACGGGTATCATGACGTTCGTGGTCTTCGACCCGGGATTATGGGCCTTAACACTGCACCCCCAGGCGAGGTATCATCAGTTGCTCCTACCGTGAGTAATCGTCTGGCTCTTCTGGGGAGACGGTTACCTCCACCAGAATAGAGATGCTATGGTTGGGCTTCCTCACTAGCCAAGGGGTGGTGGGCACGCATGACCAGTTTTGTCTTAGCGCGTTGGGAGAGGGATCTGAAGAGCAGTGGGTTGTATGCGCCTATACGAGCCACCATGTACGGAATCCCAGTCAGCTGTCGCCATTTCTTGGCTTTGCTGGAGACCTACATGCCTGACAGCAACACCTTTCTGACCAGCGGTGGTGAGTTAGGGTTGGCCTTGCACGAGATGCATCATGTTTCTGGTCTTCCGATGGGGGATTGTCCGTATCAGGAGTATTTTCCCTCGAACCAGCAGCTGGAGTGTATGAAGAAAGATACTCCCGACATGTATGACACTCTCTGGGATCTTACTTGTCATTATCATACCTCCTTGGTCCAGACTTCTCCTCAAGCGAAGAGGAAGAGGCAGGTCAGCTTGAAACAGTTTGCCTGCTATTTGTTCCAGAACTTAGAGGGTAACTCCGATGAGCCCGTTCATGAGCTAGATATATTGCCCCCTTCTGCGGTTAATGAGTTGCTGGAGAAGACTGAGGCTCAATCTTACACTATTGCCAGTGCTGAGGGAACTTTTCCCGCGGGGACCAAGTTTCGCTCTTTTCTCCGCCGTGCCCAGAAGTCCATTGGGCCCCGGACTCTATTAGCAGGCTATCTCGCCCTTTGGTTGAAGAAGTGTGTCGTCCCGCATCAGTCTTCAGACGCTCTACCCATCGAGGTGCTCTTCCCTGCAGGTTTCCGCTGGTTAGTGAACATCCGCGTTGGGTATCTTGTCCTCCGGGTGAAGAATCAATGCCACATAGAGCCTTACCTCCCCTGCCGCTTTGCTCGTCAGTTCGGCTACGACCAGCTATATGTCGGGAATCCAAGCCGTGGTCTGCAGATTGAGGGAGGACTTATTGATGGCGTGCGAGCATGGCTGTGGACTATGGTGGGCTGCACTGGAGCCCATTTTGCTCTTCCTTCATATAGGCGCAAGCCGCTGACCACTTTCCTCAGTTGCAAGTGGTTCCTTTCCGCCTATGAATCCATCGGTGTGAGGAGCCTTTCAGAGTTACAATCCGAGTACTCGGTCTGGGCTGCTATGATGGCTGCTCGCAAGGCTGAGGTTGCTCAGAAGTGGAGAAAGGGGCATGCCAAATCTCTTCTCACAGATGATGAAGAGCTCCTTCCTACGGGTGACGAGGACGAGACCTCCGAGGAAGAATATGTGGATGCAGATACCGACCGAGAAGAACTCGATACCGGTTTGTCCTGCTTCTTCGATTTTCCTTCTCCATTCTAATTGGTATAAACGATAGCTCTTGTTTGTTGACGATCATGAGCCGCCAGCTCCTACACACGTTGAAACGTGTGACAGGCCTGTGCATGACCGACCCGCTGGTCCTCGGAGGGTTGGTGCCCCGAAGAGGAAGAAGACCGCACATAAGCCCCACGACGGTCAGCGTCCTTACGGAGTGGACTTAGGAAGCACCGCCAGTGGAGGGGAAGGTAACATTTTATTGCCATTGCTTTAAGGTTGTTTTACCTTTTGGGATTCGTAACCATGTTTTATGCTCCAGGGTTCTTCGAAGAGGGCGAACTCCCACCGGGTTCGGTATCTCCTGGTGTTGATAACATGGATTGCTTTATGCAGCAGATGTGCGACGCCCTTCATGACGGGTCTTTGGGCATCGATCTAAACATCGATCTTGAGCAGATGAATAATGTTGAGCCCACAGTCCCATATTCAGGTATATCTACATCCAATGTTACTTTCCTCGAGCATGAGGAAGGAAGATCTTCCGTTTTTTTTTTTTTTGCTGCAAGTATTTTTTTTCGAGCTTTCCTCATCTTTCAACATTCAGGTTACCCTGCAGATGTCGCGATGGAAAGGCCAAGCTTCTCGAAGCCCGATGCTGGCTTATTAGCTGACATGCTGGCTGAGCAGACTACCAGAGGAACCGAGAGACCATTCTTTGGGAATGATTCATCCACCGGTATATATCTGATTCCCTTCATCTTGCCTGATCTTTTGTCTGACTAATGAAGGATTAATATTACAGCGCCAACCATTGGGATTAGCCCAATATTGATTCCCGGCATATCTAGCTTGCCTCGGAGTGACGGACTCGCAGGTACGCATACGATTTAGGGATATCGTACTTCTCTATGTTTGTTCGCGTGGAAAACTGTAGCTTTCTTCATTAGTGAAATAATTGTCATCTTGGATTACAAAGATCCGGTCTTTTATAGATCCGGTTACAACTAAATCAAAGAAAGAAGAAAAAAGTAAAAATTACAACTTTCCTCTTGTGAACAGTTGGCTCCCACTGTGGTCGCCAGCTTGTTTTCGGTGAAAGTCGGTGTTTTCATTGCTTTTGAATCTGTTACAACTTCAAACGTTACAACAAGAATGCAACTAAAACAAAGATTACAACTTTATCGAAAATAAACACGAGATCCCGTTTTGGTGCGGTCTCGCTTGCGTGGGTCTTTGGCCTGTGACGGGGATGTTGATATCCGTGGACCACCGGGGCAATCAGATCCGGTCCGGATAAATCGGACAGAGTTTCGTCGATCCGCGTGAGATCTAGAAACTTCTAATCCAGAAATATCGGACAGAACTTCGTCGATCCGCGTGAGATCTAGAAGTTATAAGCGTATACCTCGGCTAAAGCGAGGTATTAGCTCTTCTTAGTATTAACGCTAAAGGCTAATACTAAGGAAAGATGAGAACGGGTGATGAAGGCTGATTTAGACCTCTCCTCCTCGGTTGAAGTGCTCGATCACTGTTTGGTGCAGCAGGGCTTCGCCGAGGCTCTCCAAAAATCCAGGTCCTCCCAAATGAGGTAAGGGGGTCCTATTTATAGGAAACCAAGAGGGGGGGGGGCGTCTGCACAGATCTAGGACACCCGGGTGTCCGCACAGATCTGGGACACCCTTGGGGTGTCTCCAAAAATCCGAGACACCCCTAGGGTGTCTCGGAAATTCCGAGACACCCCTGGGGTGTCTCGGAATTTCTGAGACACCCCTGGGGGTGTTTCGGGATCCCGAGACGTCCGTAGGTGTGTTTTGATCGTTTCCCCGTAGATTCTTCGTACGAACTCGGATTTGAGTGATTCCGGGTGCGTTGGATGCGTGACGAAGAGTTCGATCCGCTCTGATGGTTGGATTGTCTTTAGAGTGGTCGAGGCACGGAGGGTGTTGTCCTTTTTGTGAACAGTGCCGGGCTTCCCGATTGGTCCGGGTCTTCGTGATTCCGAAGTCCTATCTGCTCACGTAACTCGTCGATTCACTTCAATCGTTCATCGACGTCAATTAGGCTCATGTGGGTCGGATGGTGATGTTCATTGTCGTTCGTTAACACTGAACCGGTTGTGGAGAACTATAGGCAATTTTCAATGCCTACAGATACCCCCTCCAAAGTGTTCCTGACTCGTTTCTTTTATAGAAGAGGCTGGAATACTTTGGATGTGATTGATCTGGCCTTCAGTCGGCGTAGTTAGCTTCAACTCTTGACTCTTCGAACGTTGACTTTCTGTCGCAACGCGTTGACCGGCGTTGACCTAGGGTTATGCGTTGACCGGCGTTGACCCTTAGGGTTTTGATTCGTCAAACATTGACCTTCGTCGCAACGCGTTGACCGGCGTTGACCTAGGGTTATGCGTTGACCGGCGTTGACCCTTAGGGTTTTGATTCGTCAAAGGTTGACTTTTGGTGTAACCCGTTGACTGGGGTTGACCTAGGGTTACGCGTTGACCGGCGTCGCCCTTAGGGTTTTGGATCGTCAAATGTTGATTGGTGTGGATTTTCATCCTCGAACGTTGACTTTTATTGTAACGCGTTGACTAGCGTTGACCTAGGGTTACGCGTTGACCGGCGTCCACCCTAGGGTTTTGAATCGTCAAACGTTGATTGGTGTGGATTTTCATCCTCGAACGTTGACTTTTGTTGCAACGCGTTGACTGGCGTTGACCTAGGGTTACGCGTTGACCGGCGTTGACCCTTAGGGTTTTGATTCGTCAAAGGTTGACGGTGTGGATTTTCATCCTCGAACGTTGACTTTTGTCGCAACGCGTTGACTGGCGTTGACCTTTGACTTTTCTCATCCCCGTTGAGTGGGGGTTGACCTAGGGTTACGCGTTGACCGGCGTTCACCCTAGGGTTTTGATTCGTCAAAGGTTGACTTTTAGAGTTCATCAATTTTCAACCATTGGCGAAGAATCAGAGTGTTTTGGGGTTCAGAAAACAATTTAGGGGTTCAAACAAAGTTCGGGGGGTCAAAACAGACTCAGGACGCCCCGGGGGTGTCCCGACAAAACCGGGACACCCCATGGGGGTGTCTTGGTTCGTGTGGTCCCCCCCCTTTCTTTCCTTTGTTTGGCCTTTTCCTCTTTTGCTCATGGTCCCCCCCTCCTTTAATTCAA
>NW_017974379.1:0-6004 GCF_001876935.1 Asparagus officinalis
AGCTTGATCTTGTTGTTCTCTAACAAGTATTTGAAGATGACCGGAACTTCATCATCTTTGAAAGAGTATCCTTTGGGAATCTGGGCTCAGAATTCTTAAACTGCTTCTGAGGCTGTTGATTCTAACTTGGCGCCAACTGGAAGGATGATTGTTGTGGTTGTTGCTGCGGCGGCTGCTGTGACGTTTGGTGTGCGTCTACAGCGGCTACGGATCCTCTTCCTCTGCCTCGAGGGTTAAAGTTCTGTTTTTGATTTTGATTATTGGCTGGTGGCAAACCTCGCTCCAAATTCTTTCTCTTGAGGAAGCGTTCAGCTTGTTCACCTCTTACTTTCATCTCTTTCCAAGTTTTAGAGGGAACAACCCCCACCACTTCTAATACATCCAAGGACAGGTTATTATGACATGTTTGCAGAATAAATTCCTCAGTGAGTGGATCTCTGCAGTTCACCGCTTTGTCCCGGAATCGTTTGACAAAGACATCAACCGATTCCCCTTCCTTCTGCTTCTCATCCAACAACGTGCCGATCGAGACTTCCGTGTCGTCGTCGAAGAAATTGGTGAGGAATAACTCTTCCATGTCTGCCCAGCTAGTGATACTCCCAGGCTTAAGGCGTCGGTACCAATCGAAGGCAGGCCCGCGAAGGGTTCCTACGAATGACCGGACCATCAGGGCTTCGTTCCCAGATATTGCGCCGAGATGCGACTTGAAATAGATCAAGTGCTGAGTTGGTGAACCCCTGCCATCAAAAGGAGTAAAGTTAATCAAATTAAATTTCTGGGGATAAGGAATCAGGTCCCACTCCCTCGGGTACGGGTATGGGATGCCCGTTTTCTTCACTTCTTGAGCCGTCATCAAAGCGTTGACTTTGCTCTCAAGATCGTGCATCTTCTTGTCCTCTTCCTCGCTTTTCTTCAAATAGATCTGTGGAGGTTGAGTGGCTGACTTGGTCGGATCGCTTCCGGAGTTGTCTTTATCTGGAGGAGGATCTTCAAATATCGTCTCATCCTCTTCATTACGCCGACTGGATTCTGCTCTTTGGCTTGATTCCGGTTGGTGTTGCTGAACCTGCAAATCCCGCATCTGCTGCATGGTCAACTCTATTTCGGTTTTGAATTCAGCTCTAATTTCTTCGCGTTGTTTAGCCAACGCTTCCTGCAGCATGTGAGCCAATTGATCTGGCGTAATTGCAAATGATTCTCTGGCTTGTCCAACACTGGATGTGGTGTCGTCAGAAGCGACAGCAGAACAAGTGTCTGATAATTCTTCGTCCGAAGATAACCCCTCGTGCATTCTCTTGTAATCTCGTCGTAGGTTGGCTCTTCTTTGTAATCGCGCCATCCTTTGAGAAAGACCCTGCTCAACTCTCCCTCCCGGAGAGAAATCAGGGTCGGGGTTAACTAACTGTTTCTTTCCTTTGTTGGTCATGTTGATAGTGACCTCAGGGAATTCATCTCGTTGGATTACAGATTTTTTCTTGTTGAAACGTCTCATTTTGGGTTTTGACGCTTCATTGGACAATCTTTGAAATACGGAGACTCTTGTTGAATTATTCTTAGAGCATCCGCATTCTGTCAGCACTGCTTTGATGAGTCTCTCGCAAGCGCAATGGGACTCATTCTCTCGGACAATCCTCTTTCTTAAATTCTTCTTCTGATAGTACAGCTCGTCATTATTGTGATTCGAGCAACCTATCCTTTGCCTCTGAACTTTGTTAACATACATAGGACGACTGGTCGTCGCCTCTGAGCGATCCAAAGTTGAATTTTTGAATCCACCCCCTTGCGGGAGTGGAGTTTTCATAGGTCCTAAACGAGAGTGAATTGGTATTCTCTCGTTCTGGACTTGTGAGGTTCTGACAGGTGGGTGTTTACGACCCCCTGCATATGAAACCACTATGGGTTTATTTGCAGCATCTGATGGTTGTTTAACTGGGGCTTTGCCTCGATCGTCAACCGAAGGACCGAGGCGATCTGCCATTGTCACTTTAAACTTAGACAAATCTGGGCTAACCCAGGGTTTCACCGACGACGCAGTAGATGGGCCCGGAACAGATGCTTGCGGCGTCTTTGGCATCCAGACTTTACGATTCTTCGGTGACTTTTCAGACACTGTCTCTTTCTTGGTTCCTTGCGCTTGTTGACGAAGAGCGCGAGTTTGGGCAGCCTTCGCCTTACGCCTCTGTATCCGTTCCTTGAGGGTTGAACGGGCCCTTTTGACGAGAGTCCACTCCTCCGTCGTAAGTTTTGCAGAAATACAATTATTTTGCCGTTGGGGCAATTGAACCGCTTTCTGTTTCCTCGACTCTAGGTCCGCATAGTAATGGACCCCGTCGGTTTGTTGCATGGCCTTAGCCAATTGTCGAGCACGGCGCTGACGCTGTCTCTGACGAGCTCTTTTCGTCAGCACCGGTGAGCTATTGATCAACGACTCCGTAACTGGTGTAGAGTCGTTTTGAGCAGGGACGTTGCAAGGAGATTCCTTAACAACGATCGAGCCAGAATCTTTGTCTGCGGCCTCCGTTGGAATTGCAGACTTGAAAGTTTTCGAAATCTTCCTATATTTGCGAGACGAGGAAGATTTCGCGGATGAGGATGATAAATACTCCTCAAACTTCGCCTGATCGAATTCGTATTCGATCTCTTCATTGATGATGATCTTGATCGGTTGCGACACCGCGGTCTCGGCAGCGAGACCGCTGGCTCCCACTGTGGTCGCCAGCTTGTTTGGTTCAAAAGTCGCTGCTGTGGAATTCATTATAACTTTGTTCGATTACAACAAATTCGAAAGAATAATCTTTTTATAAGACTTTTTCTACACAACAAAACAAAAATTACAACTCTTGAGAAACAAACACGAAAATCGTCTATCAATTCTCGTTTTCGTGGGACTTTGCCTGTGCCGGGAACGCTTTGGTTCGTGGACCGCCGATTCACAGATCGTGAAGAGGGGGCTTATGATTCTAACTTCGTTATCGAAGTAGAAATTGAAACGATATCTTATCGAAGTAAGATAGTCGTTCTTCTTAAAATCAAGTCGAAGCTTAATTTCAAGGCGTTGCAAGAAAAGAACTCAAATCTCTGCTCTCTCTGCTCTGGAATGCTCTAACAAATGCTCGATCCTCGTCAGAAGTGACCCTAGGGGGGTATTTATAGCCTCAAGGGTCAGTAACTGCAAAAACTTAACAATCGAAGAAGTCAGTACGGCGAGACAGTGTTTACTGTCTCGCTGGGCGAGACAGCGTTTGCTGTCTCGACCCGCGAGACAGTAAATTTGCTGTCTCGCTCAGCGAGACAGTAAATGCTGTCTCGGAAAATGGCAGTTTCTCGCTGTAACTGTTCTCTCACGTTTCAAACTCCGTTATTTTGGCAGTTATCCACGTGATTTTCGCCCATGATGTTTCCCACGTCCCTTGGCAGTTAATGGACACGTGTAGGGCAGTTACAAATGTAGTTTTGACTATTTCAACACTGTCTCGCTGGCGAGACAGCAAAGACTGTCTCGCTGGCGAGACAGTTCATACTTGTTTTGATTTTTCCAAAACAGTATGAAATCCTTTCTTGTGAATTTTTGAGTGATCTTCTCTATGCTTGGGATATCTATTAGCATTTTTTGACGCCTACAGATACCCCCTCCAAAGTATTCCAGACTCATTCTTTTATAGAGGAGCATGGGATACTTTGGATAAGATAGATTTTACTTACGATCCCTTCAATGCTTGGCTGAATAGATCGTATGAAAGGACTTGTAAATGGCTTCAATGTTTAACCTCTTCTGCTGTTAGTCTATCCAGTTCTTCGTAGAATAGCTAACGTTCTCCCGGCGTCGCGTTTATCGCTTGACCGTTGTCGAGATCTTGAATTGAAGTTGATACTTGCTCTTGTGAATTCAGCGTTTACCATTGAATTGGTATATCCATTGAGAATTCCTCAGGTTATCCTTAAGAATATTGGCGATGGATAACCGGTCATTACATTTTGTAAATCCATTTGTTTCCTGAGCCATGATAATAACATTTGACCGTTAAGCATATTAACGACATGCCTATTCTCCTTCTTTTTAATAGCTTCTGCTCCTGCCACACATAGATCACTAGTTACACCTGGTAAATTCATTATCTTATCCATGCACTCTTTCATTTCAGTGGGCACCCCTTTCTTGGAATCTACTAGATCTTTTGTAATTTCAATTTGCTGCTTTTGTAGCTCAATCATTTTTGACAAATTATTTTCAACTTCAATACCCGATACTCGATGACGAGAAATATTTTTAAACTTATGCTTTAAACCTAATGGTTGGGCTTGCTGCTTTATGTTGGCCTTCTTGTTTTGATGATGTTTAATAAATAATTTACTTCTAATGTTATTTATCTAGCGTTTGTGTTTTCGTATTTATTCTAGGAAAACAACGAGTTGGAGGATAGATGAAATCGAGCTTCAACGATCATATCCAATGGAGGTTGGTGGAATAGTGGTTGAAGCCTATACAATTCAAATTAAAGATCCAATTACAAGCTTCATCCTCAAGTTTACCAAGTTGAGCTAGGAATCAAGCTTTCATGATCATATCCAATGGAGGTTGGCAGAATAGTGGAGTGAAGCATTGCTATCAGGTTAAAGATCCAATTACAAGCTTCATCCAAGTCTACGAAGTTGAGCTACAATAAAGATCAAGATCAAGCTTGGGTAACTTATTTTAGGTTCTATATTATGTGTGTTGATACTTTAAGCTCAATCATATACACACATACACGTTTTGGTTTTATATATATATAGTTATATATATACATATATGTTTTGGTTTGATAGTCTTCAAGTTTTACTAAGAAACAATAGAATACAATTGAAAATACATTTCTTATTTCATACTTACATGCATATATATGATTTCATCAATATCAATTTTATTTAGTTCTATGAAATCATGTTTTAGTGTATTATATGTGTATTTTGATAAAATACTATATTCATTGTTTATAGACTTCATAACAATAGTTTATATCTTTTATCAAGTCTATACAATCAGTTCATAAGGTTTCAAAATGTTGTTTAAGTTAAAATATCAAAATATCAATTTTAGGTTTTCATGTTTTTAAACATATTTTGCAAAATGATGATATTTTACAAATGGGAAATGCAATTTAAAAAATTCCTCTTGTAACATGTTCATTTACATGTTTATATACATTTCCCAAAGTTTCATTACTTTTGGACATCATTTGTTATTTTTAACAATTTTCCAAAAGTCAGAAATACACTTTCAAAACCTGTATTTTCATATATCAGTTTGCGGTCGACCGTCACAGTTGACTGCGCCTATGTTTTTCCCTGAGGAGCCAGCAAAGAATTTCGCGATTGACGGTGACAGTCGACTGTGAGCCTGTAAGTTCCCACGGTCGACCGTAGCTTTTTCTGGAAGTTTTCTCAGGTTTGTATATGCCTCGCGGTCGAACGCGAGAATTTCCAACGAGAGGTACGATGATTATTATCATAGCAATACTTATGTGGTGGGCGTATGCTGGGTGTGTGAAGTTGGTGAACAGCAGTAGAGCTCAGATTGTGTTCTCATAGAAAACATTCTCCAATAAATGACAAGAGAGAGATGAGAGAGTGGATTGAAGCGTCTGAGATAATCAATTGAATTGTATCTCCACATTCGCTTCTTGGTAACAGAAAATTACTATTCACACAAACACCACAAACCGCCTTAAACCAACTTAGAAACCAAAACTTAGAAACTCTTATAGTAAACACACACACAATTTAAGACTGTTGTTAAAAACGACTCTCTTATTGTGTGGTGAGATAACGAAGAGTCAAATTGGCGGTAACTTTATAGCATCGCAAGGAACATTCAGCCGAAAGGGAAACCGCCAAACAGAGAAGTACCAAAATAGGCGCGCAACTAATAGCGTGGCAAGAGGAAAATAGCGGCCATTGGGTGGGGTATGGAAAGAGACGATGTGGTGGCGGGTTCGTGGACAGGCGTCGGCGCGCGACGTCTGTG
>NW_017974380.1:0-5459 GCF_001876935.1 Asparagus officinalis
ACGCCAGCGTCGCGCTCGTCAATTGGCTAAGGCCATGCAACAAACCGACGGAGTCCATTACTATACGGAATTAAAGTCGAGAAAGGAAAAGGTAACCAATTGCCTCAACGGCAAACCAATCACATCTCTGCACAGCTTACGACGGAGGAATGGACTCTGGTCAAAAGAGCCCGTTCTACTCTCAAAGAGCGTATACAAAGGCGTCAAGCAAAGGCGGCTCGCGCTCGTGCCCTTCGTCAACAAGCGCAGAGGAACAAGAAGGAAGTGGGGTCTGAAAAGCCATCGAAGAACTGCAAAGCTTGGGTTCCAAAAAATAAAAATACCCAAAAATTACAGAGGAATGTAAACACTTACCGCGGCAGCTCATACTGCCGCGGTAATCTATTCGCTGCCGCGGTACTTTGCTCAACCGCGACAGTGAAAACTGCCGCGGCACTTCATGTGGTCGTGATGTTCATCAGCGTCGCAAAACCACATCTGCAGTTCCATCAACACCCAATCCTGGTCCTTCTACTGCAACAGCGTCTACTTCATCACCGGTGAAACCCTGGGTTAGCCCAGATTTGTCAAAATTCAAGATCACTATGGCGGATCGCCTCGGTCCTTCGGCTGATGATCGAGGCAAAGCCCCAGTTAAAGAAGATCCAAGTCCAGCAAATAAACCGTTAATGGTTTCATATGCAGGGGGTCATAAACACCCTCCTGTCAGAACTGCACAAGTCCAAAACGAGAGAATACCAGTTCACTCTCGTTTAGGACCTCTGAAAACTCCACACCCACAAGGGGGTGGATTCAAAAATTCAACTTTGGATCGCTCAGAGGCGACGACCGGTCGTCTTGTGCATGTTAACAAAGTTCAAAGGCAAAAGATAGGTTGCTCAAATCACAATAATGATGAGCTGTACTATCAGAAAGATAACTCAAGAAAGAGAGTTGTCAGAGAAAACGAGTCTCATTGCGCTTGCGAGAGACTCATTAAAGCAGTGTTGACAGAATGCGGATGCTCTAAGAATAATTCAACAAGAGTCTCCGTATTTCAAAGATTGTCCAATGAAGCGTCAAGACCCAAAACAAGACGTTTCAACAAAAAGAAACCTGTAATCCGACAAGATGAGTTCCCTGAGGTCACTATCAACATGACCAATAAAGGAAAGCAAAAGTCAGTTAACTACGACCCTGATTTCTCTCCGGGAGGGAGAGTTGAGCGGGGTCTTTCTCAGAGAATGTCGCGGTTACAGAGACGAGCTAACCTAAGTCGAGACTACAAGAGAATGCACGAGGGGCTCTCTTCAGATGAAGAAATGTCAGATACTTGTTCCGCCATTGCATCGGACGATACCGCGTCCAGTGTTGGACGAGTCAGAGAATCGTTCGCAATCACGCCGGATCAACTGGCTCACATCTTGCAGGAGGCGTTGGCTAAACAATGCGAAGAAATCAGAGCTGAGTTCAAAACCGAAATGGAGTTGACTATGCAGCAGATGCGAGACTTGCAGGTTCAGCAACACCAACCGGAGTCGAGCCAGAAGGCGGAATCCAGCCGGCGTAACGAAGAGGATGAGACTATCTTTGACGATCCTCCTCCAGATAAAAATAACTCCGGAAGCGGTCCGACCAAGTCATCCACTCAACCTCCACAGATCTACTTGAAGAAAAGTGAGGAAGAGGATAAGAAGATGCATGATCTCGAGAGCAAAGTTAACGCTCCGATGACGGCTCAGGAAGTGAAGAAAACGGGCATTCCATACCCGTACCCGAGGGAGTGGGACCTGATTCCTTATCCCCAGAAATTTAATTTGATTAACTTTACTCCTTTTGATGGCAGGGGTTCACCAACTCAGCACTTGATCTATTTCAAGTCGCATCTCGGCGCAATATCCGGGAACGAAGCCCTGATGGTGCGGTCATTCGTAGGAACCCTTCGCGGGCCTGCCTTCGATTGGTACCGACGCCTTAAGCCCGTGAGTATCACTAGCTGGGAAGACATGGAAGAATTATTCCTCACTAATTTCTTTGACGACGACACGGAGGTCTCAATTGGCACGTTGTTGGATGAGAAGCAGAAGGATGGGGAATCGGTTGACGTCTTTGTCAAACGATTCCGGGACAAAGCGGTGAACTGCAGAGATCCACTCACAGAAGAGTTCATCCTACAGACATGTCACAACAACTTGTCATTGGATGTGTTAGAGGTGATGGGGGTTGTGCCCTCTAAAACTTGGAAAGAATTGAAGGTGAGAGGTGAACAGGCTGAACGCTTTCTCAAGAGGAAGAACTTGGAGAGAGGTCTGCCACCAGCTAATAATCAAAAGCAGAACTTTAATCCTCGAGGCAGAGGAAGAGGATCAACGGCAGCTGTGGATGCACATCAAACGTCGCAACACAACAACAACCGCAGCAGTCATCCTTCAACCTGGCGCCAAATCAGAATCAGCAGCCCCCTAGGCAGCCCAAGACTTCTGAGCCTAGATTTCCGAAGGAATACTCTTTCAAAGATGATGAAGTTCCAGTCATCTTCAAATACTTGTTAGAGAATAACAAGATCAAGCTTCCACCGGTCACAAACCAAGAAGAAGCAACGAAGATTAATGACCCGAAATACTGTGCATATCACAAAAGGGTCCACCATCCAACTAAGACGTGTTATGTCTTAAAAGACAAAATGCAAACCTTGATTGATGTTGGTATTGTGACACCGAAGCCAAAGGAGAAGAAAGTAGGCGCAAAAGCAGTCTCAATTAGCTTCGGATCAGTTCATTTGTCCTGGTTTCAAGCCGAGCCAGTATCAAAGGTAAAAATGCAGACCATCAACGATGACCCTCATGGACAGCGCCAGAAGGGGCTTATATCTCACACAGCCCCCAACGGCGAAATCCTTTGGGTTCATCCGGATTTGCTTGAAGATGAACAGTAGACGACATCCACATCAAAGAAGAAGTCAAAAGGCAAGGGAAAAGAGAAGTCCTGTTATGGAGCCTCAGCTGGAGAACAGGAAGTTTTTGCTACAAGAAGTGGAAACGAGTACCATTATAGGTATCCGGAAACCTCAGATCCAAATGCCAAAACTCTTACGGAGCTGGGGGTAGCCATAACTCCACCAGTAGCAGCTGAAAAACCTCAGAAAGTTGTTAAGCAAAAAGAAAAAGAACCTCAACACAGAGAGGTTCAAATTCCGAAGCAGTCTCGTTTTAGCCGACCGATTGGACGAGATAAACCGAAAAGCTCGAACGCACCATATCGTTTCGACGTTATGGCTCAGGTGGCTAATATCCCAGCAAGGATTACACTATACGAGTTGTTGCGTCTCTCGAAAGAAACCAGAGAAGCCTTACAAGAAGCTTTGGCTGATTCTGAAGTATTCCTCACTCAGATCAAGCCAACTCCTGAAAAGCCAGAGTCATCAGTGCAACATTGCAATCTGGCAGCCACCAAATTTTCTTGCATTGCTTTCACAAAAGAGGATATGCAAGTCAGAAATTCAAAGCATGATAGGCCTCTATATTTCACCGGATATATCGGCTCGAGCATGGTCAACCGGATCCAAGTCGATCCGGGTTCCGCCGTTAGCATCATGCCACTCCGGTTGATGTACCACCTCGGAATTCCCGCTAACAAGTTAGCCTCTACAGGAACGGTTATCTATGGTTTCAACACAAGCGGGTCACGACCGTTGGGAAAAATCCGGGTGAAGTGTCAACTCGGAGATCTGAAGTCTGAAGTCACCTGCTATGTGATCGATGCGGAGACTTCCTATAACTTACTGTTGGGTCGTCCATGGATCCACGGTAATCTTATAGTTCCCTCCACCCTCCATCAGTGTTTGAAGTATGTCAACACTAATGAGGAGGTCAAGACGGTGGTCGCGGATAAGCAACCATTCAAGGGGTTAGAAAATTACTTTACTGACTCCCTTCTTTATGGTGCCGAATCCGAAACTGAACCATCGGCCCATGGCACGGACAGCGGAGAAGAAGCTGATACCGAAGCCGGGCTTGATTATAGTGAAGGTCTTATACTAAATGACATTGAACCTCTTGTAATCGATCTTGACGGTGATGAATCGTCGGACGAAAGTTGTAATTGGCAACTTGCCGATGAAATAATAAAGGATGATTTAGAGTATTTGCCTTGTCTTGATAATGTGATGCAGGAATTGTATGACGATCCTAGTCTACACATGCCACTTCGTTCGTCTTGCACGACGATAAAATATCTTCAAAATCCAGTTGGAACAACTGTGATTCTACCCGCAAAGACAGGGGGTGAAAAAGAAATAATCTTTGGAAAAGGAAATCCATCCCCAACTCCTGATATTTTCTTGGACACCAGTTCGGATGAAGAAAAACCTGGACGACATTTCTCTCGGTACAGTTCGCAAGCGAATGATTATATGACGAACCGGGGTTATGACCTCTCACTCGGTGAAGGTCTTTATTTCGGTCAAGGTATTAGGGTTCCACCCCGTCCTGCCTATGTACCAAAAGGAAAACCAGATAATTATTACAGTCGTAATAGGGGTCTGGGTTATGCTTCATCATCCGATGACGATTATGGCCAACAGATCATTAACCAATTAATAGACAGGAGTGGGCAGACACTTCAAATTGGGACTCTGATGTGAGCATTGGAGAAAAGTTCAAAAGTCTCATGTCAAACATGGCAACAGTTGATCCTTCTACAATAGAAGAAGACGATCAGTTACCCACTTGGGAAGATCCTTGGACATATTACATGAATATTCAATACGGTGATCGATTCGAGCAAAGAGAACCTCCTACCGAAGATAAGATAGTCCAAGTTAATATGGGTGACGAAACTAATCCGAAACCTATATTTATTAGTAGTGATCTTCCACCGGATGAGAAAGAGGAACTAATCGCCCTCATTCGAGAATATATCGACGTATTCGCTTGGAGTTACGAAGATATGCCGGGACTCGACCCAGACGTAGCAATGCATAGCCTTAATATAAAATCGGATGCTAAACCTGTCAAACAACAACAAAGACGGTTTCGTCCGCAAA
Organism: Asparagus officinalis; assembly: GCF_001876935.1. Taxonomy (NCBI): domain Eukaryota; kingdom Viridiplantae; phylum Streptophyta; class Magnoliopsida; order Asparagales; family Asparagaceae; genus Asparagus; species Asparagus officinalis. The sequence goes on from NW_017974380.1 coordinate 5,024, forward strand.
TTATGGAGGGGATAGAAGCTGAAGTCAAGAAGCTAATTGATTCAGGTTTTGTCAGAGAAGAACAACATCCCGAATGGTTGGCCAATATAGTCCCAGTTCTTAAAAAGAATGGAAAGATCAGAATCTGTATTGACTTCAGAGATCTGAATACGGCCTGCCCCAAAGACGACTTTCCTCTACCGATTACGGACGTCATCATTGACAACACATGCGGGTTTGAAAGAATGTCATTCATGGATGGATTTTTTGGGTACAATCAAATCAAGATGCACCGGATGATGAAAAGCATACAGCATTCAGAACACCCCTTGGTGTCTTCTGTTATACTGTTATGTCATTTGGCTTGAAGAATGCCGGTGCTACATATCAGCGAGCAATGACGAAGATCTTTCAAGAGCACCTCCGGAAGACTGTCGAATGCTACGTTGATGACCTG
>NW_017974381.1:0-5453 GCF_001876935.1 Asparagus officinalis
CATAAATGTTTGCAGGTCCTTCGGCTCTAAAATCCAAGACCCCGTTGCCGCCTCTGCACTTGCACCACGCGATGTACCCGCGTCGTCCAACGTGGTCAAGATTGCAGATCCGGACTCCTCTTCCGCCGAGGAGATGGCTTCTGAAGATACTCCAGCATTATCAAAGAGAGCACGACAAAGACAGCGTCAACGTCTTGCTCGACAGCTGGCCGAGGCTTTGGAGCCAATGGATGGGATCCGCTATAACGTGGATCTAAAATCCAGGCAACGCCAGGAGCAACCACGGCAAACAACCAGCCCCTCCTCCGAAGCAGAAACAAACAAATGGGTTCACTTGCGGGCGCATGCCCGAGCCCTGGTCGAAAAAGCACGAGAGATGCTAAAGGGAGAGGCCGTTAAGAGATCGCCGAGGTCCGAACGAGTTTGGATACCAAAGGCCGAATCAACGCCTAAGGTAAAAGCAGGTAATATTGCTCTCCAACCTTCGTCCATTTCAGGTCCCGAACCTTCGGTAAAGCCCCACCGCGGCGTGGATTTCCCCAAGTCTAGGAATCTTCCGAACAACCGTATCGTGGATTTCCCCGAGCTCAAGAATCCTCTGAACAACCGTATCGACGCTCTACCCGAGAATCGAGGAAAAGCGCTTGTCAAGGAAAGCGGGGGATCGTGGAAGGAGCTTCGAGCCAACATCCAGACTGGGGGTCGTACACGATCTCCTAACAAATCGATCTTTGCAACAACCAGCTCGGCGGTGTGTGCAAAAGACCAAGAGCCCGTTAAGGTTTCGCCCTCACAAAGGAGTGAATCCAAACGTGCGACTCTTACAGAGGCCAACAAGGCAATGTCTACTCAGAAGAAGACGCGTCGGACAGACGAATGCGTTATACCTGAGAACCCCTGTGAGCACTATCAGGCTGGGGGTGCGAATGAATCTCGAAAGAGAAACACCCGGGAAGCGGATTCTCACTGTCCGTGTACCAAATTCATCAGGGCAGTATTATCAGCTTGTAGCTGCCCCAAGACCGCTCCACAGAGGGTCTCGATATCCGAGAGAATCTCCGATGGAACGACAAAGCCCAAATCAAGGCGTTCCCACCAAAGAGGATCGATTGCTCGAGATGATGAACCCCTAGAAGTGACTATCAACATGGTCAACAAGGGAAAATCCCCAATCATTTCAGGTGATTCTGACCCTAATTCCTCTTCAAGAAGCAGGGTCAATTCGGGAACAGCTCAGCTTCAGTTAGAGGCCGACAGATATAACAACGATCGTGGGATCCATGAAGGAGTCCTTTCCGATGATGAATCCTCAGATTCTCACTCCGCCCTCGCTTCTGACGGAAGGAGTCCATTCCGATGATGAATTCTCGGATTCCCATTCCGCGCTCGCCTCTGACGACACAACGTCTAGCATAGGGCAAGCTTGAGAGGTGTGCATGGCCAACACCGAACAGATAGCCAAAATCATTGAAGAGGCCCTGGCTAAGCAGAAGGAAATCTTCAAGTTTGAAATGGAAGTGGCTATGCAAGAGATGAGACAAATGCACGATCAACGAATCCGAGCTTTGTCAAATCAGCTAGTGGAATCCAGCCATCGCATCCAGAACGCCGCAGTTGGCAGCAATCCGGAGGTGGTCAAAATCGTCATGGCCGACGCACCGCCCAAGAATACTGGGAGTGGCCCCACTAAAAATAACAGCGCTGGGGGTGGACCCACCAGTGATGATAGCGCTGGGGGTGGACCCACCAGTAGTGACAACACTGGGGGTGGCCGTATGGACCGGCATTCCGTGTCCTTACCCGAGGAAGTGGGATTCGATCCCGTATCCGGCGAAGTTCAACCTGATCAACTTCACGCCATTCAACGGAAAGGGCTCGCCCACTCAACATCTGATCTACTTCAAGTCTCACTTGGGAGTAATCTCGGGCAACGAGCCTCTGCAATGAGCCTCTGATGGTGCGGTCATTCGTCGGCACTCTTCGCGGAGCCGCCTTCGATTGGTACCGCCGCCTCAAGCCAGGAAACGTGAACAGCTGGGATGACATGGAGACCAAGTTCCTGGCCAACTTCTTCGACGACGACACCGAGATATCTATCGGATCATTGCTCGATGAGAAGCAGAAGGACGGGGAGTTAGTCGACACCTTCGTCAAAAGGTTCCGGAACAAGGCGATGAATTGCCGGGACCCGATCACAGAGGAATTCATCCTCCAAACTTGCCACAACAACCTTGCGTTGGACGTGTTGGAAGCAATGGGAACAGCACCGTCTGACACTTGGAAGGATCTGAAGGTGCGCGGTGAACAAGCCGAACGTTTCCTCCGAAGGAAGAAGGCCGAGAGGAACCTACCGACGGCTAATCCTCTGGACTCAAACTTCGCCTCTCGTGGTAAGGGCAAAACACCTGCAGCTACTGGTGGTGCTAATCAAGCGTCACAACAGCAATCCCGAAGGCAGCAAAAGACTTCGGGTCCGAGACTCCAAAGAGAGTATTCCTTCAAGGACGAAGACGTTCCAGCCATCTTCGAATCCCTCCTTGAAGGTAACAAGATCAAGCTACCACCTATCACAAATCAGGAGGAAGCTGACAACACTACGGACCCAAAGTACTGTGCATACCACAGGAGGGTCGTTCATCCCACCAAGGATTGCTTTGCTCTCAAGAATAGCATTCAGACCTTGGTTGAAGCCGGCGTCATAACGCTGAGGTAAGCCAATTGAGAATGGCAAAACTCCGACCGGTATAAGAGTATAAACTGCTTCCTAAAACTCCAAAGAGTATACGAGTATAAACTGTTTCTCAATCCTCCGACCGGTATAAGAGGTTAAACTACTCCCTGATACTCCAATAGGTATATGAGTCTAAACTGTTTCCCCACTTTTGACGGGAAGTTCCTGGAGAATATTAAGCTAATATTCTTAAGGATAACCCGGTTAGTTAACTGATAATAATGTCCGAACCAGTTCCGCAGAGGAAACTGGGGGTGGACGATTTATGTAATGGGAAGTTCCCAAAACCACAGCAATGTAATGAATAAGAACTCCCATTCTCACCATGTCTATGCACTCAACACTCTCTCTGTTAGAGTCTGGACGTAAAGTACCCACTTGGTCAAACCTTCTTACAGTTAGGACCACAGTCAAAATCCCCTCTCGATTCCCCCAATGAACGAGAGGTCCACAAATTGAGCGATCAAACCTTCCTACAGTTAGGATTGTCTCAAAACACCCACTTGGTCAAACCTTCTTACAGTTAGGACCACAGTCAAAATCCCCTCTCGATTCCCCCAATGAACGAGAGGTCCACAAATTGAGCGATCAAACCTTCCTACAGTTAGGATTGTCTCAAAACACCCACTTGGTCAAACCTTCTTACAGTTAGGACCACAGTCAAAATCCCCTCTCGATTCTCCCAATGAACGAGAGGTCCACAAATCAAGCGATCAAACCTTCCTACAGTTAGGATCGTCTTAAACCTTCCATTCGGTCAAACCTTTCTACAGTTAGGACCAAAACCAAAATCCCCTCTCGATTCCTCCAATGAACGAGAGGTCCACTTTCAAATCGAGTGATCAAACCTTCCTACAGTTAGGGTCACCTCAAACTCCTGTTTGGCCAAACCTTCCTACAGTTAGGGTCAAAACCATAATTCACTCTCGATAAACGAGAAATTCATCTTTAGTTCGGTAATCAAACCTTCCGACAGTTAGGGTTATCCGAATCTTTTCGATTCTCGGAGTGGAGATCCCACTCTCAGTTTCACCTTTCCGGATTCTGGGGGTGGAGATCCCACCTCGAGTCTCCTTTCCAGTTGAAGATAGAATATAAAATTCTTCTTCTTCATTGTCGGGAGATAGAATATAAAATTCTTCCTCTCCCATTTCGGGTTCGTCTTTGCCCCAAGAGAAGACACCACCTTTTTCAAAACCCAAAATTTGTGCCTCACAGGTATGGAAGTTTATCCCGAATCCTAAGCAGGGATAAGTCTGCGCCTAACACGCGCTGCCGGTTTAGTCTTTTTCCGCACAAAAAGACACCAGAGTTCGATTCTGGGGTATTCTATCCTGAAACCTAAGCAAGGATAAGTCTGCGCTTAACCTGCGCTGCCGGTTAGTTCTTAACCGTTAAAAAGAACACCCGTCCACATATTTAATATTGTGGCAGGTTGTTATTAATAACACCAAAATCCATGCCTTACACGCATGGGGAATGTCATCCTGAATCCTAAGAAAGGATATGTCGACACCTAACACGTGTCGCCGGTTTAGTCTTTTACCGATTGAAAAAGACACCAGAATACCAGTCTGGGGTATTTTTATCCCGAAGCCTAAGTAGGGATAAGTCAACGTCTAATACACGTTGCCGGGTAGCCTATTCCCGTAACAATGGCGAAGCCTATGTATTCAACATCATAGCACAAAGTCTAAGAGAATTCACTCTCTTAGCACAACGTTACATGCGGAACGGATTTCGTCAATCCGCATGCTAGCCCGACTCAAACGGTAGTCGGTAAAGGCTAATCAAATCCGTTGAAGGCTGGGGGTTAGCCAAAAACCCTAAAGTCAACGCCTAATACGCGTCGCCGGGTAGTCTATTCCCGTGAGAAAGACGAAGTCTACGTATTCGAAGTCGTAGCATCAAGTCTAAGGGAGTTCATTCCTTTAGCACAACGTCACATGCGGAACGGATTTAGACAATCCGCATGTAAGCCCGATTCAAACGGTAGTCGGTAAGAGGACGTCAAATCCGTTGAAGGCTGAGGATTTGCCAAAAATCCTAAGTCAACGTCTGATACACGTTGCTGTTTAGTCTTTTCACAGGAGAAAGACGAAGTCTACGTATTCAATATCGTAGCACTAAGAGCGTTAACTCTCTTAGCACAACGTCACATGCGGAACGGGCTTAACAATCCGCATGCTAGCCCGACTCAAACGGTAGTCGGTAAACGCTCATCAAACCCGTTGATGGCTGAGGGTTTGCCAAAAATCCTATAAATGCAAGTCATTGACGTACCAGCTCCATTAGTTGGTCTCATGACTTGAGCATCCAACAAACTCAGGATAAAAAAAATCCACAAATGCAGATGAATCAGCTTTAACAGTTGGTCCTGCAGCCCCGACACCTGGGACCGCGATGCTCCAATACCTTAAGAGCTTAAACTGTGTATACTCCAACTTGGACGCCGGACAACGCGTTGCAATGAAGCTTAGACGCCGGACAACGCGTCACAAGGAAGCTCAAACGCCGGACTCAACTTCGACAATTCGTAAACCCTAGGGTCAACGCCGGTCAACGCGTAACCCTAGGTCAACGCCAGTCAACGCGTTGCGACCAAAGTCAACGTTCGACAATTCGAAACCCTAAGGGTCAACACCGGTCAACGCGCTGGTCAACGCGTAACCCTAGGTCAACGCCAGTCAACGCGTTGCAACCAAAGTCAACGTTCGACGAT
>NW_017974382.1:0-5453 GCF_001876935.1 Asparagus officinalis
ACATGTTATGTGATTGATGCTGAGACGTCGTATAACTTACTATTGGGTCAACCTTGGATCCATAGTAACGTTATAATCCCCTCAACTCTCCATCAGTCTTTGAAATATGTTGACGCTGATAATAGGGTTAGAACGGTGGTCGCGGATAAGCAACCATTTAAAGGGTATGAGAATTATTTCACTGATTCTCTCCTTTATGGTAATGAATCCGATACTGAATCATCGGTTCGATTACAATGGTGGTTTTGTTTTAAATGACATTGTACCCTTTGTAATCAATCTTGACGATGATCAATCGTCAGACGGTAGTTGTAACTGGCAACTTGCCAATAATGAAATAAATAACGATTTAGAGTACTCCCTGTCTCTTGATGATGTGATAACAGAATTGTATGATAATCCTGATTTGTATATGCCGCTTCGGTCGTCCTATGTAACAAAGGAACGCCTCCAACATTCTTTCGGAACAACCATAATCATCCCGAACAAGATAGAAGGTGCAAAAGAAGTGATCTACGGCAAAGGAAAAAGCTCCCCGTTACCAGATCATTTCCTAAGTGAAGATGAAGATAATGACAAACCTGGTCGGCATTTATCTAAGTATAGTCCGGAAGCGCGCAAGCTCATGGAAAAACAAGGGTACGATTTCACACTCGGAGAAGGTCTATACTTCGATCGAGGTCCTCGTACTCCAGCCAAAGCGGTATATGTACCAAAAGGGAGACCTGAGGATTATTATAAATACGGGCGAGACTTAGGCTATGTTTCCTCGTCTGATGATGAATGTGGTTGGCAAATCATCGATCAAATTGCTAACAAAACTAAGAACAGATACTCTTCTGATTCTTCAGCTGGGAATTCCGACGTAAGTCTAGTGGAGGCATTCAAAGCCCTAATGGTAAACATGGCTACAGCTGATCCGTCTACAATGGAGGACGATGAGCAAATGCCAACATGGGAAGACCCGTGGGTTCATCATCTGAATATGCAGTATGGTGACAGGTTCGAACAGCGAGAACCCCCACTGAGGATAAAATAGTCCAAGTTAACATGGACGACGAGGCCAACCCAAAGCCGATATTCATCAGCGATAGTCTCCCCTCAAATGAGAAGGAGGAGTTAATTGCTCTCATCAGGGAGTATATTTGGAACTATGAAGACATGCCAGGGCTCGACCCCAATGTAGCAATGCACCGCCTCGATATCAAGCCGGATGCCAAACCTGTCAAGCAACAGCAAAGACGGTTTCGTCCGCAGATAATGGAAGCCATCGAAGCAGAGGTTAAGAAATTGATCGAATCAGGATTTATCCGAGAGGAGCAACATCCGGATTGGCTAGCCAATATCGTTCCAGTCATGAAGAAGAACGGTAAAATCAGGATTTGCATTGATTTTAGGGACATGAATACGACATGTCCAAAAGACGACTTTCCTCTCCCAATCACGGATGTTATTATCGACAATACATGCGGGTTCGAGAGAATGTCTTTCATGGATGGGTTTTCAGGATATAACCAAATCAAGATGCACCCAGATGACGAGAAGCATACAGCATTCAGAACGCCCCTCGGTGTATTCTGCTACACGGTGATGCCATTCGGTCTAAAGAATGCAGGCGCTACGTATCAGCGAGCGATGACTAAGATTTTCCAAGAACATCTCAGAAAAACAGTCGAGTGCTACTGTAGGCATGCAAAATTGCTTATAGGTCCCTTAGCATAGCTCGGCACAAACCGACGAACCAACAAGGCGACGAGATCGACGAATCGCACGCAAGCGACGGAATGCATCCATACGCGTTCGGGATCAAGCCAAGTGTTAAAGAATCAACGAGTCATCCAACCGGGAACAGACTCGGACGAATCACGATCGAATCAAGATCAGTTTTGGACTCGAACTCAGAAGTGGATTTACTGCCAAATCAGGAATCAGACTTACTGCCAAATCAGATCAACAAATCAGAGTCTCAATCAACCAAATCACGGACAAAACCAGAAAACGGACACAACACAAAACAACGAAAAACAGCAAACCCAGAGGGGCTCGGCCAAACCGAGCCGCCTCAAGGTGGCTCGGCCAAAGCCGAGCCACCCTGAGGTGGCTCGGTGGCGACGAATCCTCCTGTTCTCGTTGCACCGAAGTCGGGTAAACCGTTCTTGATTTACATCAAGGCGATGAACCACTCGATAAGTGATTTACTAGCGCAAGACGACGATGACGGTCACGAACAGGCAGTTTATTACCTAAGTCGGACCTTGATAGGCGCCGAGTCTCGATATCCGATGATCGAGAAAGAATGCCTCGCATTAAGGCAGGATTTCGAGAGGAAGAAAGAACAGATCTGAGATCTACATGAGATCACACTCCAGATCTAAGCTTGGTCTTAGATCTCGAGATCCGAGCGATTATTCCCTTAGTGGACTAATCCCTCCCGGCTATTATTCCCTTCGTGGAATAATACCCGTATAATCGTGTAGATCCGACCGGATCTAGATCGCGCGGTGGTCCACGGATTAACCCCGGCGCAGGCAAAGAACCCACCAAAGCGAGCGACCGCAAAACAGGAGCTCGCGATTTGTTCACAAAAGGAAAGTTGTAATTTTTACTTTTTTCTTTGATTTAGTTGTAACCGGATCTATAAAAGACCGGATCTTTTGTAACTCAAAAAGTTGTAACTCAAGATGACAATTATCTCATTAATGAAGAAAGCAACAGTTTTCCACGCGAACAATCTGGCGACCACAGTGGGAGCCGGCGATCTCGCTGTCGAGATCGATACGTCGCAACCGCGGATTCCAATCCCGGTCATGGAGGAGGTCGAGTACGAATTCGACCAAGCCAAGTTCGAGGAGTACGTGTCCTCGTCCGGCTCTATCTCCCCCCGCAAGTCCAAGAAGTTCTCCTCCGGGAGAAAAGAAGTTCGTTGGTTCGAAGCTGCTCGAGAAGCCAACGAAGCTCTCAACCCAGCTGACGCCAAAGTCGCGTCAGATGAAGTTCCACCGACCTCCAATCAGGTCAACCCAACTCCCGCCAACGCCTCCACTGTTCAGGGCGTTGTGACTCTCTCAAAGAGAGCCCGCCAGAGGCGTCGTCAACGCCTTGCGCGGCAACTCGCTAAGGCGATGGAGTCTACGGACGGATTCCGCTACCACGCGGAGTTGAAGAACAGAAGAGGCAAACAGCCTCAACCACCAATGAACGGCGACTCTTCCAAACCGCCAAAGAAAGAATGGGTCCGCGTCAAACGGAACCGTTCGACACTTGAAGAGCGTATTCGCAAGCGCCGCGCGATGTCAGCGCAGGCACGGGCTCAAGCTCAGGAAGCCCGTAGAAAGCTGCAAAAGGAGGTGGAGAAGAAGCCACCACCAACACGACAAGTCTGGAAGCCTAAGTCTGAAGTGGCGACTCAGGCCAAAAAGCAACCAGTGCAGCCTTCTAAGGAAGGTCAAACTCCGGCGAGTCAACCAAAGTCGCCGTCAATCCCAATAACTTCTCCGGGAGATCATGCAGAGTCATCCCGCAAGAAGAAACCAATTTTGGAGCGCCTCGGTCCAATTCCTGACGTGAGAGGCAAAGCTCCAATTCACGAGCGTTTGGGCCCGATGAAGAAGCCCAGAACGACTCAACATACTGGGGGTCGCCATCACCTCCAGCATGACAAAGAGCTCAAGGCAGCTGCGCGCACCAATTTGCGCATTGAAGTCCAAGAGCACGCCGAAAATTCACGCCCAAAAAGGCATGTTTTGAGGCGGGTAACCTTTGAAAGCCCAAAGAAGGCAAGTCAACCTCAGATGGAAACATTATCATCTGATAATGATTGTGTTGTACCTGAGAAGGCGTGCCCGCACACGATAGGTTACTCTGACTGTCAAAATGACGAGTTGTACTATCGTGCTGGGGGTACGAATAGAACCAGGAAGAGGAGTCCCCGAGAACGGGAAATTCAATGTCCCTGTTCCAAACTCATTCGGGCGGTATTGTCGGAACCTCGCGCTGGACGTGTTGGAAGCAATGGGGATAGCACCGTCCAAGACATGGAAGGATCTGAAGGTCCGAGGAGAGCAAGCAGAGCGATTCCTCAGAAGAAAGAAGGCGGAGAGAGGCCAACAGGCGACAAATGCTCCAGCACAGAATTTCGTCCCACGGGGGAAAGGCAAGGCACATGCTAATGCAGTTGATGCTAACCAAACCTTTCAATTGCAACCTCAGCAACAACAACAGCGGCAGCAGCAACGAGCGCCAAGGCACATGCTAATGTAGTTGATGCTAATCAAACTTTCCAATTGCAACCTCAGCAACAGCCGCAGCAACAAGCGCCACAACAATCTCGGGGGCAATGGCAACAACAGCCTTAGAAGCAGAAATCTTTAGAGCCGAGGTTTCCCAAAGTGTACTCCTTCAAAGATGACGAAGTTCCCGGCATCTTTAAGTACCTATTGGAGAACAATAAAATTCAGCTGCCAGCGATTGTGGATCAAGAAGGGGCTAGCAAAGTGACGGAGTCATAACCCCGAAGCCTGCCAAGAATGTGGGAGCAAATGCAGTGTCAATCAGCTTTGGATCGGTGCCCACAACATGGTTCAAACCAGAGCGCATCACCAAAGTGGGAATGAAAACAGTAAACGACGACCCGCATGGACAGCGCCAAAAAGGACTTGTGCCACATACAGCTCCAAACGGCGAAATCCTCTGGGTTCACCCCGACCTGATTGAAGATGAACAATGGGCCGGATCGTCATCCAAGAAGAATTCCAAAGGGAAAGGAAAGTCTTGCTGCGGAGTCTCTGCTATCCCAGGAGAAGATGACGAAAGAATCATAGCTTTCCCGCTCTCTGAAGAAGAACAAGAAGTTTTTGCGACCCGAAGCGGAAATGAGTATCACTACAACTATCCACCACCTAGTGAGCAGGGGGTGAATAAACGGGGACCAGCCAAAACTCTCACGGAGATGGGGGTGATTACAAGTCCTACACCGGGAGCAGAGACTCGACAATAGCCAGTGAATAAATCGAAAGAGAAGAATCCCCAGGAGGTGCAGAATCCGAAGCAGTCTCGTTTCAGTCGCCCGATTGGAAAAGACAAACCGGAAAGCTCGAAGACTCCGCAAGTCTTCGATATAATGGCTCAACTAGCCAACATTCCAGCACGGATAACGCTGTATGAGTTGCTGCGGTTGTCCAAGGAAACCAGAGCCAGAACCACTGAGTCAACAGTGCAACATAGCGACTAAAAACCTTCCCTGCATTACTTTCACCAAAGAGGACATGCAGACGAAGAATTCGAACCACGATCGACCGCTATACTTCATCGGGTATATCGGCTCCAACAAAGTGAACCGAATCCAAGTGGATCCGGGTTCTGCTTTGAGTATTATGCCGCTTCGGTTGATGCACTTCCTTGGTATTCCAGTTAGCAAGTTGGCGTCCACAGGCACTGTTATCTACGGGTTCAAT
>NW_017974383.1:0-1788 GCF_001876935.1 Asparagus officinalis
CAAGTCAAAATATATACGTATGTATATACGGAGTTTACAGAGCCAAAGTCTTACTCTCAGAAGGACCTGTTTCGGTTGAACCAATTCCAACATCTGAGCCGGTAGCTGGACCAGAAGCTTTCTCTAACAAAGAATCCGGGATTTGCTGATGGTCGTCCTCTGAGATATTAAAGTCGAAATCATTAAAATCATCGACTTTGGTGGCATGGGTAGCTTCTCCTTCAATAGGCTCATGCATCGGGACGTCTACAGAAAGTGTTGAATCGTAAATGACACGTAAATTTAGACGAAACTGCCCAAGACAAAGATTGATTTTACCTTCGTTGGTCGGGGCGGATTCGAGAGCTTCACTACTTGTACCTGCTTCTTTTAATTTGACTAAAAGGAGAGAAAGCGCACAGGTCATTAGAGGAGGCACACGGTCCGACTCATTCATTTCTCGGATTTCTCTTCCGAGAGGAGAAAGATCAGTACCTGCGTCCGTAGCGGATGGATCAACGTCAGGAGTCGGTGGAACACCAGCTGGTTCTTCTTTCAAAGCATCCTGCATTTGTTGAACATAGCTGGTCTCCTCAGTCTCCATACCTCCGGGAGAAACAACATCAGCTGGCAACTCTCCTTCTTCTCGACTCCCTATAGAAGTTGAGCATGAAATAAGTTTGAGCGTTAAGAAATGTAAAAGCGACAAAAACAAATAGTTACCTTGTTCATCAGAAGAAGCACTACGACCGGATGTCTCTTCTACAGCAGGAAGATGAACGCGCGGTTTAGAGGCAGCTTTCTTTTGTTTCTTCGGTGGATGTGCTTCAGAACCTTCGTGACGACGTTTGGTGCGTAATTCAGTACTGGGAGGGACTTGAGTTTGAGCTTGAATGGAAGATTGAGATCTTTGCCTACGAACAAGAGGCATTGTATCCTCTTCATCTTCTTCATCTCCACTGAGAACGTCTACCGTCATCCGATTAGGATAGGTCATGACGACTCTCTCTTTCCGTTTTCTCGGAGCAACTGATGGTTGGGCCGGAGCAACGGAAGGTCTTACAAGTCCCCTTTCAAAGAAAGAATCAGGGAGACCAGCTCTTTCATCAGAACTCGAGCCAGTATCACCCGCCTCTTCAGAAGTCTCCGTTTCCTCACTATCAAATTCTTTTTCACTGTCGGTTGGGCGGGCCGGTTCCTTTCCCTTTTTCGAGGATTCAGCAGCTTCTTTTCCTCGAGTTGACACCCCAGCCTCAAGAGTTGACTCTGCCGCTTGCCGCGGAGCTATCTCTTCCTCTGAGCCTGATATCCTCCTACGTCGAGTGACAATATTGGCGGCTATCAACCATTTGCAAAAGAGGAAGGTCATCCGTAGGGGTGGCGTCTCTAAAGGAAGATCGAATTCGACATTTGTACAGCTGGCGATGCTCTAGAACCAAGCCCTCGCACCGTCGATAAGTCCACCTCGAAAGCTAAGGTGGCGGTTCGGATTACCGACATATATCTGATCATAGCCGAACTGACGGGCAAATCGACATGGAAGATAGGGTTCAATGTGACAAACATCTCTTACCCTGAACAATAGATATCCAGGTCGAATGTTCATCAACCATCTGAAGCACCCGACATCCAAGATAGTGCGATTCTGCCTTGGGTCTTCAGCATCTACTAAAGTAGTGTTGTAGGTACCGGAGAATTGAGGGAAGCAGGGGAAGAATTCCCAACACTTGTGAATTTTAAACTGCCTCGTTATGTCTGGCCCTCGATGCCTGATCCATTTGCAATTCTCGAGATTCTGCAACAGAGGGA
>NW_017974383.1:1999-5450 GCF_001876935.1 Asparagus officinalis
ACGCGGGGTTCGACCTTCGCGTCTGGGCTTGTTTGACGCGGGGTTCGACCTTCGCGTCTGAACTTGTTTGACGCGGGGTTCGACCTTCGCGTCTGAACTTGTTTGACGCGGGGTTCGACCTTCGCGTCTGAACTTGTTTGACGCGGGGTTCGACCTTCGCGTCTGAACTTTGATTTTGAGTTGTAACTTTGATTTTGAGTTGTCTAACTCTTTTCTTCTTTTTGCAGTGCGCCATACCAGCGAGCCTCTTCTTTTTCGCCACCACTTTGGACATGAAGGTGGTGCAGACATGAACATAACTTTCAGCTCGCGTTTAGAACTCCCGGTTTTCCGGATGAGGGAGAAGAGTCGCATGGAACTGATCACCCAAGCTTCTTCCGACACTCTTAGGATATTGGTTTCGGACGCTCGACTTGAAAGCCCAAGCCGTAAGCCCATAACCAAACCTGGATATCTCTTCGGGGACTTTGTTGACTTCAACGCAAGCACTGCTTATGATGGGGGCTATAAGTGGCTGCGGAGAGTTGAGGAACGCAACCTTTTCTTGCCCAACATGGAGAGGATGTTCCCCCTATCTTATTTCCAATGCGCTTCCGTCCCGAGGCGTATGGATTGGCCCCTGGTTAAGGATCAAGATGGGGTTGCTCTAGGAGCTCTGACTTTCTATGGGGTTCGCCCCGTTGGTTATAATCGGCAGGTGACAGCTTTACGGCCGAGTTTATTTGCTAAGGAGTATCCCCTTGGCGAAGCACCCAGTCCGGCAAAGACCTTCGTTAAGAGATTCCTGGAAAAGAAGGGAGAGTTCCCTGCGCAAGGATTTAGAACTCCTGGCTGGGTTCATTCTCCATCGGCGGGGTGGGGGGCCCAGATGACCAAGTTTGTTCTGAAGGAATTAGAAGCTCCCCTCGCTCAAGCTGGGTTGCTGGTTCCTGTGCGGGCTACTGAATTTGGGATCGTCCAGAGCCACTTTCATTTCTTCTCCATACTGGAGAAGTATAATCCTGATAGTTGCACTTTCTTCACCCCTGTGGGGGAGCTAGGCTTCGCCCTTCACGAGATGCACGAAGTCTCGGGTCTTATTCTCGGGGATTTGCCGTATGAAGAGTTCGTTCCGGGCTCGGCGGAACTCCAGATTTTAAAGAAGACCAGTCCGGAAATTTATGCCACTCTCTGGGAAGTCATGTGTCACTTCCACATTTGCATGCAGCTGACGGGGGTCCGTGGAGGCGGTATTAAGCAAGTGTCTTGGGCGGAATATTTATTCCATAACTTGACCACTAAGGGAGCTTCAGTGACCCGCTTGCCTGCCAGTACTTTGGAGGAGGTTCAGGCTCGTATTGACGACGCTACCTCCCATTACACTAACGAGGCCAAGGAAGATGTTTTCCCGGCTCACACAGAGTTTGAGAGCTTTCATTATCAAGCTCTGATTCCAATTTCCGACGCGGCGTTGCTAGCTGGATTCTTGATGCTGTGGCTCAAACGTTGCGTCGTTCCTACCAGGCCGATCGATGCCCTTGCTATTGAGGTGGTCTACCCGGCTGTTCTCTTGGCACACGGGAGACCTGTGAGCCTCCTCAGCGCTATGGTGGGTTGTCTTCAGTACGGATTACGGGAGTTGGCCTCTGAATTTGTTGATGTTACAGAGGTGGAGTCTGAGGGCCACAAGACCTTCAAGACTCCCAATCCCCGGGTGCCGATGCCATATACATATTTGATGGCTTGGTACGTGCTCCACTGTCCTCCTATAATGAGTGCAGCCTCTCCCCCGGGAGACTCATTCATCCCATTTGTGCAGCGACTAGAGTCCGCGAAATGGGAAGGGGGGTACATGGTTAGGATCCGCCAAATCTTAGCACGGGACACTAACTTCCATATCTACCGCTGTTTCCCTGATTTCGAGGGCGGTGTCTATGGAGCAGAATATCAGGATACGGCGGGTCCTAATGGATTCACTCAGCTGAGCGGGGGGGTTTTCCATTGGCTTTTATCCATCAGGCCAGGCTACCTGATCTTTCGACAAGGCGCCAACTGTTTCGTCGAGCCTTACCAACCCTACAGGTTCGCTCGCCAATTTGGGTATGATCAGTTGTATGTCGGGAACCCTCGTCCTCAACTCTCAGTTATAGCCAACTTATATGAAGGAGCCAGGGCTTGGTATTATTCTGTGGCGGGTTGTACCAAAGCCGTCTTCAAGCTTCCCCACAAAACCGCTAATTCCTATACCTCCATCAGCTTCTGCAATTGGTATTACGCTGCTTCTCAGACTCCCAACTTCAACTTGAATACATCTTGCCTGAAGGACATTAGGCATATGTATAATTCAAGAAAGGGGTCTAAGACGTCTCGCTTGAGGGGGATCGATGAGTTTCTATCCATCGAGAGTCAGCCTGCCGAACAGGAAGAGGAACAAGGAGCTGAGCCCGTTCCAGTGGAAGAACAACGAGCGGCTGATCCTCCTATGACAAGAGCAGCGGGGAAAAGAAAACTTTCTGCTGATGAAGCTGGCCAGTATGATAAGCAGATCCGTCGAAAGTTGCTGGTGGATTCTCCCCCCAGAGGCCAACAAAAATCCAAGTTGATGGCTGAGGCCATTAAAGCTGCTAAAGATGACGAACCACAGGAATCATCTGTGGCTGGCCTGCCGCATAGAGCGGGACTTCGTTCTCATGGTCCAGCTCTGTCGGGCGAAGGTTCTTCTTATCATCCTCCTGAGGACGAAGAAGATGAATTAATGGTTGCAGATGCAGAATCTGCTCCGGTGATGGATCTTCCTAGGTCTCCTGCATTGGAACCAGGGGGCCTTGAAGATAATCCACCTCCTTCTCCTTCAGCATTAATGTCACAAGCTGATGATTTAATGCCTAGTCCTACAACGGGACTTATGAAAAGACCAGCTGCTGGTGCAAGTCTTCCGGAGTCTTCAGCTGTTCCGGGTGATGAGGAGCGAGTTGACTATGATGACTCCCCAGCTGGTGATGCAGTTGACAGAGATAGAGGTGATGAGGACGCTGATGTTGACAACATGACAGGTGAAGGTGAAGATGACGATGAGAATGATTCCATTGATGACGTCACCACTTTTGATGATGATGCTCCCAAGGTCCCGTCTGATAAAGCATCAGGTTATACTCCTTTTTATCTTACCGGTAAGCTTGGTTTGTTTCGACTTCTTCCACATGCTTTTTCTGCGTTCCGACCGTTTTTTCGTGCAGGTTCACCTACTCCCGGGACTACTTCAGCTGCTCCTTTAGAGCAAGAACCTGCGCAAGTGTCGGCTCCTTTAGAAGAGCAACATTTACCTGGTTCTCCTACGGCGACTGTTCCGCCTTTAGCGTTGCCTGAAACCACTACCGCTACTCCTCCTCCGGAACAACAGCTAGTGCAGGTATCAGCTCCTCCGCAAGAGCAACCCCTGCCTGACTCTTCTGTAGTAGCTGCTTCACCAAAA
>NW_017974384.1:0-5444 GCF_001876935.1 Asparagus officinalis
CAACGCCTCTTGTAGGGCTTCCCGGGTAGGCCTAGATAACCGGAGGAGGTCGTACATGGTGATTCGCGTAGGTATGCTTTTCAATTGCGCGAGCACATTGAACCGGTAAGGCTGGCGGCTTGAACTTTGTCCATCTGGATTGGGAGGGACTGCTGCGGCCGGCCTCGCGGGAGGTCCTGCTGGGTTTTCCGCCCTCGCGGGATATTCTTTCGCAAACTCCTTTCCGGCTCTCGTGGCGAAGACGTTGGTGTCTTCTTCAGAGTCGGTTAAGGCAGTCATCGCCGCGTCGTCTGTATCCAGGATGGCGGTGACAACGTTGCAATATTTCCTCTTAGCCTCCTTGGAAGGCTGTGCGGTCCATTGCTCGTCGTCGAGGAGGTCCGGATGGACCCACATCACTTGCCCTGATGGCAGAGTTTGTGGAACCAAACCCTTCTCCCGCTGGTTGTGAGGATCGTCGTTAGTGATCTTCAAAACCGCCTTGGGGATAGGAATTATCCCCGCCGGAGCTTGAACCTCCGGGAGACCCGTCCCAAAGCTCAAAGTGACCATGTTCGCCGTCACCTGCTTTTGGACCTTCTCTTTCTTCAAAACCCCCGCGTCGTAGAGGGCCTGGAGTTTGTCCTTGAGGACGTAGCACTTGGTTGTGTGATGCCCAAGGAATCTGTGATATGCACAGTAACTTGGGTCACCGGTTTTGTCCGCCTCCTCAGGCTTCGCGGCTTCTGTCAACTTAATTCGCCCACTCTTAAGTAGAGTGTCGAGAGTCGCCACTACCTGGTCTTCTTTGAAATCATATTGCCGCTGGGGGCGTGGTTCAAATTGCCCGGGTTTCGGCTTTTGAACGAACTTTGGCGCCGCGGCAGAGTCTACGGCCATAGCCTCTTTTCCCTTCGATCGAGGAGGGTTCTTTGGCGCCGCTGGTTCTGCTGCTCCCTTTTTGGACTGTGGCTCTTCGGCCTCCAGCCTCTTGATCATATTTTCAACTTGCTCGCCTTGGCGAACAAGTTCCTTCCAAGTCCGGGTTTCAACTGCCCCTATTTTGGACAGGATGTGGATTGCCAGATTGTTGCGGCACATCTCAATCAGTGTCGCCTCGGAAACTTGGTCCCGACAGTGGACTGATCGATTTCGAAATCTCTTTACGAAGTCGTTAACTGACTCCGACTTACGCTGCTTCTCAGCGAGGAGAGTGGCCATTGACACTTCCGTGTCGTCGTCGAAGAAGCGGGCGAGGAAGAGCTTTTCGACGTCGGCCCATGCCTTGATGGAGCCAGGCTCCAGTTTGCGGAACCACTCAAAGGCCACCCCCTTGAGGGTACCTATGAATAGTCGGGTGAGAATGGCGTCGTTCCCGGTGAGGAATCCGGTCTGCGCCATGAAGTAATAGATATGTTGCGAGGGTGACCCCTTGCCATCAAACTGGACCAAACTGATCGGCTTGAACTTCGCTGGGTATGGGACCGTGTCCCATTCGATAGGGTAGGGACGTACCACCCCCAGCTTGTTCATGTTTTGCTGAAGCTTCAGCGCGTTCAGTTGGTCCTGGAACTCGTCGAATCTTTTGTCACGGGTGCTATCCGCGGTGTGCGACGTTCCTATCGATGTTTTGGAGGAGTAATCGGATTGTCGATCATCCTCCGTCTCAGCCGCTGGACGGTGAGGTGGTACCCATTCTTTATCCCTAGTCTGCCGGGGCAAGGGACGTTGGGTTCCCTTCTTTTTCTTCTTGCTCAGCAGTTGCTCCATCATCTCTCTTAGAGAGTCGATGGTCGCCTGCTGTGCCTCCAACTTTTGAGCCATTGTCTGCTCGTGGTTGGTATCGGTCATGTGCGCCCTCGCCTGCGCGTCTTGACTTGAGCGCGAGGTCTGGGATGTGGCCGCCGCCGAATGAACCTCATCTTCGCCGCAGGAGGGAGGTATTAGGGTGGAATAGTCAAACCCAATACTTACCCCCCGGCGACTACGGGTTCGCTGGAATATGCCTTCCTGCCGGCGTCGGGCAGACCGGGTGTTAGGTCTTAAGACGGAGTCCGAGTCTGGCGAGTCGGAGAGTACCGCCTTCCCTTTATCCGTCATGTTGACTGTGGCGGATGAGAGTTCCAGGTCGTCAGCAGCGCGTCTCTTCTGGTGACGGCGCCTTCGACGGGAGGGCCTCGGTCGAGAGGCCTGTTGAGAAAGCCTCTCAAATACCGAAGGTTTCGCCGTTCCAACGCATTGGCAGTCGGCGAGGACCGTGTGGATGAGTCTCTCGCAATGACACTGAGGATTCGCCTCGTGAATAGTGCGTTTGCGAGTCAAGAATTCTCTGAGGTCTTCTACGGGTGGCTGGTGACAACCCCCGGCCTCAGAAGAGTCGCTCTGGTGAGCTGACGAGAGATTTTTGGGCGCTCTCTCTGGCGCGTGTTGGGTGGAACGCCTTGGTGTTGGAGTCAGGCGATCTCGCCTTGACTGGCGAGTCTTCGCGTTTGAGCGAACTCCAGTACGTGGGCGAGTTTCGACCCCATGTTTAGAAGAGCGGGTTCGGGAGGAACCGCCTATTTCCTTTCCTTTACGTTTATCCGCCAAATGATTATGGCGAGGCTCGCCAGCCTTCGAGGATTCGCCTACTTGGGTAGGCTCGTATGCTCGGTGTGGTTTGTTCGCATCAGGGATATGACCTGAGAAGCGAAGTCCTCCTGAGCGGATGGCTCTGCTGTCCTCGGTTGACGCTCCTGATTTGGAGGGCCTTCCGAGGTCGGGCAGCTTGAGACGTTGGTGTCTTCTTCAGAGTCGGTTAAGGCAGTCATCGCCGCGTCGTCTGTATCCAGGATGGCGGTGACAACGTTGCAATATTTCCTCTTAGCCTCCTTGGAAGGCTGTGCGGTCCATTGCTCGTCGTCGAGGAGGTCCGGATGGACCCACATCACTTGCCCTGATGGCAGAGTTTGTGGAACCAAACCCTTCTCCCGCTGGTTGTGAGGATCGTCGTTAGTGATCTTCAAAACCGCCTTGGGGATAGGAATTATCCCCGCCGGAGCTTGAACCTCCGGGAGACCCGTCCCAAAGCTCAAAGTGACCATGTTCGCCGTCACTTGCTTTTGGACCTTCTCTTTCTTCAAGACCCCCGCGTCGTAGAGGGCCTGGAGTTTGTCCTTGAGGACGTAGCACTTGGTTGTGTGATGCCCAAGGAATCTGTGATATGCACAGTAACTTGGGTCACCGGTTTTGTCCGCTTCCTCCGGTTTGGCGGCTTCTGGCAACTTAATTCGCCCACTCTTGAGTAGAGTGTCGAGAGTCGCCACTACCTGGTCTTCTTTGAAATCATATTGCCGCTGGGGGCGTGGTTCAAATTGCCTGGGTTTCGGCTTTTGAACGAACTTTGGCGCCGCGGCAGAGTCTACGGCCATAGCCTCTTTTCCCTTCGATCGAGGAGGGTTCTTTGGCGCCGCTGGTTCTGCTGCTCCCTTTTTGGACTGTGGCTCTTCGGCCTCCAGCCTCTTGATCATATTTTCAACTTGCTCGCCTTGGCGAACAAGTTCCTTCCAAGTCCGGGTTTCAACTGCCCCTATTTTGGACAGGATGTGGATTGACAGATTGTTGCGGCACATCTCAATCAGTGTCGCCTCGGAAACTTGGTCCCGACAGTGGACTGATCGATTTCGAAATCTCTTTACGAAGTCGTTAACTGACTCCGACTTACGCTGCTTCTCAGCGAGGAGAGTGGCCATTGACACTTCCGTGTCGTCGTCGAAGAAGCGGGCGAGGAAGAGCTTTTCGACGTCGGCCCATGCCTTGATGGAGCCAGGCTCCAGTTTGCGGAACCACTCAAAGGCCACCCCCTTGAGGGTACCTATGAATAGTCGGGTGAGAATGGCGTCGTTCCCGGTGAGGAATCCGGTCTGCGCCATGAAGTAATAGATATGTTGCGAGGGTGACCCCTTGCCATCGAACTGCACCAAACTGATTGGTTTGAACTTCGCCGGGTATGGGACCGTGTCCCATTCGATAGGGTAGGGACGTACCACCCCCAGCTTGTTCATGTTTTGCTGAAGCTTCAGCGCGTTCAGTTGGTCCTGGAACTCGTCGAATCTTTTGTCACGGGTGCTATCCGCGGTGTGCGACGTTCCTATCGATGTTTTGGAGGAGTAATCGGATTGTCGATCATCCTCCGTCTCAGCCGCTGGACGGTGAGGTGGTACCCATTCTTTATCCCTAGTCTGCCGGGGCAAGGGACGTTGGGTTCCCTTCTTTTTCTTCTTGCTCAGCAGTTGCTCCATCATCTCTCTTAGAGAGTCGATGGTTGCCTACTTTTCCTCCAGCTTTTGAGCCATTGTCTGCTCGTGGTTGGTATCGGTCATGTGCGCCCTCGCCTGCGCGTCTTGACTTGAGCGCGAGGTCTGGGATGTGGCCGCCGCCGAATGAACCTCGTCTTCGCCGCAGGAGGGAGGTATTAGGGTGGAATAGTCAAACCCAATACTTACCCCCCGGCGACTACGGGTTCGCTGGAATATGCCTTCCTGCCGGCGTCGGGCAGACCGGGTGTTAGGTCTTAAGACGGAGTCCGAGTCTGGCGAGTCGGAGAGTACCGCCTTCCCTTTATCCGTCATGTTGACTGTGGCGGATGAGAGTTCCAGGTCGTCAGCAGCGCGTCTTTTCTGGTGACGGCGCCTTCGACGAGAGGGCCTCAGTCGAGAGGCCTGTTGAGAAAGCCTCTCAAATACCGAAGGTTTCGCCATTCCAACGCATTGGCAGTCGGCGAGGACCGTGTGGATGAGTCTCTCGCAATGACCCTGAGGATTCGCCTCGTGAATAGTGCGTTTGCGAGTCAAGAATTCTCTGAGGTCTTCTACGGGTGGTTGGTGACAACCCCCGGCCTCAGAAGAGTCGCTCTGGTGAGCTGACGAGAGATTTTTGGGCGCTCTCTCTGGCGCGTGTTGGGTGGAACGCCTTGGTGTTGGAGTCAGGCGATCTCGCCTTGACTGGCGAGTCTTCGCGTTTGAGCGAATTCCAGTACGTGGGCGAGTTTCGACCCCATGTTTAGAAGAGCGGGTTCGGGAGGAACCGTCTATTTCTTTTCCTTTACGTTTATCTGCCAAATGATTATGGCGAGGCTCGCCAGCCTTCGAGGATTCGCCTACTTGGGTAAGCTCGTATGCTCGGTGTGGTTTGTTCGCATCAGGGATATGACCTGAGAAGCGAAGTCCTCCTGAGCAGATGGCTCTGCTGTCCTCGGTTGACGCTCCTGATTTGGAGGGCCTTCCGAGGTCGGGCAGTTTGCCTTCCTGCTTGGCATTTCTCGGGCCTGTGTGATGGTTCAGGCCATTATGAGAAAATGAGGTTTGGACCCCCTGTCTGACGGGTGTTTGCCGTCGCTGTTGGTTAGTTCTCCCAATGGGGAGAACGTCACCGTGGGTTGTGGTATTGCGGTTTGTGCCGGAGTGAACCGGCGCTTCCTCCGAGGT
>NW_017974385.1:0-2787 GCF_001876935.1 Asparagus officinalis
GTCAAGCGCTTCCGTAACAAGGCAATGAATTGCAGAGATCCTGTTACAGAGGAGTTCATCCTGCAAACAAGTCACAATAATCTCTCCATCGATGTCCTGGAAGCTCTGGGGGTCGTACCATCCAAAACTTGGAAGGATTTGAAAATGCGCGGTGAACAAGCTGAACACTTTCTTAAAAGAAAGAAAGCTGAGAGAAGCCAACCGACGACATCTGCAATCACTAGGAACGCGACTCCCGATCCGAGGTTTCAAAAGGAGTATTCTTTCGAAGATGATGAAGCTCCAGCCATCTTGGAATACCTCCTCGCCAATGACAAAATCGAGCTACCACATATTAAAGATCAGGAGGGAGCTAAGAGAATTACGGATCCAAACTACTGTGCGTACCACAGAAGGGTTCTTCATCCCACCGAGATTTGCTTTGGACTCAAAAATAAAATCCAAGAATTAATTGACTCCGGCGTCATAATGGCGAAACAAGCCGATTAAAGACGACCTTACTCCATTGGATACACGAGTATAAACTGTTTCCCAAACTCCATTGGGTACACGAGTATAAACTGTTTCCCCTCACTCCGAAAAGTATACGAGTATAAACTGCTCCTCGATACTCCAACAGGTATATGAGTCAAAACTATTTCCTTTCTTTCACGGGAAATTCCTGGAGAGCACCATGCATGGTACTCTTAAGGATAACCCGATCATGCAGCTGAATATAATGATAAACCCAGTTTCATGAGAAAAGCTGGGGGTGGATGGTTCATGTAACGGAAAGTTCTCGAAAGAATGCTATATGTAATTTTCTTAGGGATAACCCGATCATTACAAACAAAGTGATAAACACTACATCCCCTCGTTCCATGAACGAGAGGTCCACAAATTGAACGATCAAACCTTTAAACAGTTAGGATCGTCTCAAATTCCCATCTTGGTCAAACCTTTAAACAGTTAGGACCAAAGCCAAAATCCCCTCTCGATTCGTTCCATGAACGAGAGGTCCACAAATTGAACGATCAAACCTTTAAACAGTTAGGATCGTCTCAAATTCCCATCTTGGTCAAACCTTTAAACAGTTAGGACCAAAGCCAAAATCCCCTCTCGATTCGTTCCATGAACGAGAGGTCCACAAATTGAACGATCAAACCTTTAAACAGTTAGGATCGTCTCAAATTCCCATCTTGGTCAAACCTTTAAACAGTTAGGACCAAAGCCAAAATCCCCTCTCGATTCGTTCCATGAACGAGAGGTCCTCAAATTGAACGATCAAACCTTTAAACAGTTAGGATCGTCTCAAATTCCCATCTTGGTCAAACCTTTAAACAGTTAGGACCAAAACCAAAATCCCCTCTCGATTCGTTCCATGAACGAGAGGTCCACAAATTGAACGATCAAACCTTTAAATAGTTAGGATCGTCTCAAATTCCCATCTTGGTCAAACCTTTAAACAGTTAGGACCAAAACCAAAATCCTCTCTCGATTCCTTCCATGAACGAGAGGTCTACAAATTGACCGATCAAACCTTTAAACAGTTAGGATCGTATCAAATTCCTATTTGGTCAAACCTTTAAACAGTTAGGACCAAAACCAAAATCCCCTCTCGATTCCTTCAATGAACGAGAGGTCCATAAATCGAACGATCAAACCTTTAAACAGTTAGGATCATCTCAAATCCCCATTTGGTCAAACCTTTAAACAGTTAGGACCAAAACCAAAATCCCCTCTCGATTCGTTCCATGAACGAGAGGTCCACAAATTGAACGATCAAACCTTTAAACAGTTAGGATCGTCTCAAATTCCCATCTTCTTGGTCAAACCTGACTACAGTTAGGACCACAACCAAAATCTCCTTTCGATTCATTTTACGAACGAAAGGTCCACTTTTGAACTGAATAACCAAACCTTATGACAGTTAGGATTATTCAAACCAATCCAGATTCTCTAAGTGGAGATCCCACTTCGAGTTTCCTTTTAACGAAAGGTCCACTTTTGAACTGAATAACCAAACCTTATGACAGTTAGGATTATTCAAACCAGTCTAGATTTTCTAAGTGGAGATCCCACTTTGAATTTCTTTTGCACCAGGAGATAGAATATAAAATTCTTCCTCTCCGATTTCGGGTTCATCTCTACCAACAAACAAGAGACCAGGAGATAGAATATAAAATTCTTCCTCTCCATCATCGGGTTCATCTCTACCAACAAAAAAGAGACCATAATACTCCAATAGGTACACGAGTCTAAACTGTTTCCCTACCATCAACAGGAAGTTTCTGGAGAATATCACTCAAAATATTCTTAAGAATAACCTGGCTACCTCCCAACGGGTATACGAGGTTAAACTATTTCCCGAGAACTCAAAATACATGAGTATAAACTGTGTTCCTATGAAGACTGATACAGTGATTAACAATGCGGTATCAATTTGATGACAAAAGCTGAATTCACAAGTACAAATTCCAGCTTCAATTCAAGATCTCGACGACGGTCAAGCGATGAACGCCATGCCGAAAGGATCTTAGCTATTCTACAAAGCACTGAATAGACTGAGAGACAAAGAGATCAAGTGTTGAAGCCATCTACAGGTTTTTCTATACGATCTACCCAACCAAGCATTGAAAGGATCATAAGTAAGACCTATCTTATCCAAAGCATCCCAGAACTCCTCTATAAAAGATTGAGTCTGGAATACTTTGGAGGGGGTATCTGTAGGCGTCAAAAAATGCTGAAAAATATCCAAATACAGCTCAAGAGGGAATCATCCAAAAAAGGCAGAAGAACACAAGTCTT
>NW_017974385.1:3209-5444 GCF_001876935.1 Asparagus officinalis
TTTTTGAATTTATTGTAATCGACCGAAGATATAATGAATTCCACAGCAAAACCAACTTTTGACGCAAACAAGCTGGCGACCACAGTGGGAGCCAACGGTCTCGCTGCCGAGACCGTCGTGTCGCAGCCGATCAAGATTCCGGTTGAATCCATGGTCGAATACGAATTCGACCAAACCAAGTTTGAGGAATATCTCTCATCATCCTCTTCAAGATCTTCATTGTCTCGCAAGTACAAGAGGATCTCAACATTGAAGAAGACTTCCATGCCAAAGAAGGCACAGAATGAAGACTCTCGCCTGATTGTTGCTGAGGATTCTACTCACAACCTCTCTGCTCATAATGGCTCTTCGCCAAGTAAAGAGTCATTAAATCAAAGCCCACCGGCATTGACGAAAAGAGCTCGTCAGAGACAACGCCAACGCCGCGCTTGTCAAATAGCTAAGGCCTTGGAACAAACCGACGGAGTTCGTTATCATGCGGACTTAGAGTCGAGGAGGCATCGAGTGGTTCAGTTGTCTCAACAACCAATCATTTGTATCTCTGCTAAAATAACGACGGATGAATGGACTATTGTCAAAAGGACTCGTTCGACCCTCAAAGAACGTATACAAAAACGTCGTGCAAACGCTGCTCATGCTCGTGCTCTCTTACAACAAAGACGAGAAAGGAGGAAGGAAACGGTGACCAAAGAACCACCGAAATTCTGCCAAGTTTGGATTCCAAAAACTGGAGTTGTGCAAAATCAGCATTCGGAGCCCGTTAAGACTCCATACCCACAAGGGGGTGGTTTTAGACGTGCGACTCCCGACATAACCTTGGATCGCTCAAGGACAAAAATAAATTGTCGTGAGAATGCCAACAAGGTTTTACACCCCCAGAAGAAGACGCATTCACCAAATGATATCGTCATACCTGGGAGGTCATGCCAACAGACGATACGATTTTTTGGCAATCATACCGATGAATCGTATTATCAAGTTGGGGTTGTGAATAATTTTCGAAAGAGAGTTATTCGAGAAATAAACTCTCATTGTTCCTGTGCGCGACTCGTTAAAGCAGCATTATCAGAATGTGACTGTTTCAAACGAGAAGCCATCCCACGAAGAGTCTCTGTATTGTCTAAGCCTAAACCGAGACATTTCCGCAAAAGAAAATCAGCTGCCCAAGATGATGAATTCCCTGAAGTCACTATCAACGTGGCTGATAAAAGAAAGTCTAAGCGGCATTCAAGTGACTCAAATCCCGACTTTTCCCCGGGAGGAAAAGTCAATCCTTCTCTGAAGTCACCATCAACGTGGCTGGTAAAAGAAAGTCTAAGCGGCATTCAAGTGACTCAAATCCCGACTTTTCCCCGGGAGGAAAAGTCAATCCAAGAATTGCTCAAAGGATGTCTCGACTCCAATTAGGAGCCATCAGGCGCAGAGATTACAAAAGAATGCAAGAAGGAATGTCCTCGGAGGATGAATTCTCGGACACTTATTCTGCAATCGCTTCTGATGATACAATGTCTAGCACAGGACAAACCAGAGAAGTACTCACGATCACCTCTGATCAATTTGCTCAAATACTTCAAGAAGCTCTAGCCAAACAACGTGAAGAAATTAGAGCTGAAGTGAAGACAGAAATGAGAAGACAGAGATGGAGCTAGCTATCCAACAAATGAGAGAAGTGCTAACTCAACGGCCTCAACCTCCTGAGTCCAGTCAGCGAGCTGAATCCAGCCGCCACACTCAGAATGTGGCAGATGATAGTGATCCAGAAGTGGATGAAGTCATCTTTGCTGATACACCTCCCAATAGCAATCACGCTGGGGGTGGTTTAACACACCCTCCCAATAACGATATTGGGGGTGGTTCAATGGCACCTCTTACAGGGGGTGGTCTAACTCATTCTCCTCAACGTCCTTCAAATGAAGACATAGACGATGACGAGAAAATGAAAGAGCTTGAAAACAAAATCAACGCTTTGATGACGGCTCAAGAAGTGAAAAAGACGGGTATTCCATGTCCCTATCCAAGAGAATGGAATTCAATACCGTACCCGGTAAAATTCAACATGATTAACTTCACACCGTTTGACGGGAAGAACTCGCCTATTCAGCACTTAATTTATTTTAAGTCTCATTTGAGTATGATCTCCGGAAATGAGGCTTTAATGGTCCGGTTATTCGTTGGCACCCTTCGTGGGTCGGCCTTCGATTGGTACCGACGGCTCAAGCCAGGGAGCATCAATTG
>NW_017974386.1:0-6110 GCF_001876935.1 Asparagus officinalis
GGAGAGGGATCTGAAGAGCAGTGGGTTGTATGCGCCCATACGAGCCACCATGTATGGAATCCCAGTCAGATGTCGCCATTTCTTGGCTTTGCTAGAGACCTACATGCCTGACAGCAACACCTTCTTGACCAGTGGTGGTGAGCTAGGGCTAGCCTTGCATGAGATGCATTATGTTTCGGGTCTTCCGATGGGGGATTGTCCGTATCAGGAGTATTTTCCCTCGAATCAGCAACTGGAGTGTATGAAGAAAGATACTCCTGACATGTATGACACTCTCTGGGATCTTACCTGTCATTATCACACTTCCTTGGTCCTGACTTCTCCTCCAGCAAAAACGAAAAGGAAGGTCAGCTTGAAGCAGTTCGCCTGCTATTTGTTCCAGAACTTGGAGGGTAACTCCGACGAGTCCGTTCATGAGTTAGATGTTTTGACCCCGTCTGTCATTAATGAGCTGTTGGAGAAGGCCGAGGCTCAGTCTTACACCACTGCCAGTGCTGAGGGAGCTTTTCCTGCGGGAACCAAGTTTCATTCTTTTCTCTTTCATGCGCAGAAATCCATTGGGTCTCGGACTCTACTAGCAGGCTACCTTGCTCTTTGGCTGAAGAAATGTGTTGTCCCGCACCAGTCTTCGGACGCTCTACCTATCGAGGTGCTCTTCCCTGCAGTTCAGCTAGCTTACGGGAGAGAGCTTTCCCTGCTCCCAGCGATGGTTGCCAGCATCCACTGCGGGCTTAGGTGTCTGGTTAGTGGCTTTACACAGAGGGGTTCTGAACCATCGACTGAGCTTACTAATCCGAAGGTCGAGCTTCCTTACGCTTATCTGATGGCGTGGCTCGTTCTTCACCGCCCCGACTTGAGCGTTGACCGGCGTCCACCTTAGGGTTTTGAACCGCGTAGGTTGGCTTTTGTCGTCACGTGTTGACTTTCGTCGTCACGTGTTGACTTTTGTCGCAACGCGCTGTCCGGCGTTGACCTAAGGTTACGCGTTGACCGGCGTCCACCTTAGGGTTTTGAACCGCGTAGGTTGGCTTTTGTCGTCACGTGTTGACTTTCGTCGTCACGTGTTGACTTTTGTCGCAACGCGCTGTCCGGCGTTGACCTAAGGTTACGCGTTGACCGGCGTCCACCTTAGGGTTTTGAACCGCGTAGGTTGGCTTTTGTCGTCACGTGTTGACTTTCGTCGTCACGTGTTGACTTTTGTCGCAACGCGCTGTCCGGCGTTGACCTAAGGTTACGCGTTGACCGGCGTCCACCTTAGGGTTTTGAACCGCGTAGGTTGGCTTTTGTCGTCACGTGTTGACTTTCGTCGTCACGTGTTGACTTTTGTCGCAACGCGCTGTCCGGCGTTGACCTAAGGTTACGCGTTGACCGGCGTCCACCTTAGGGTTTTGAACCGCGTAGGTTGGCTTTTGTCGTCACGTGTTGACTTTCGTCGTCACGTGTTGACTTTTGTCGCAACGCGCTGTCCGGCGTTGACCTAAGGTTACGCGTTGACCGGCGTCCACCTTAGGGTTTTGAACCGCGTAGGTTGGCTTTTGTCGTCACGTGTTGACTTTCGTCGTCACGTGTTGACTTTTGTCGCAACGCGCTGTCCGGCGTTGACCTAAGGTTACGCGTTGACCGGCGTCCACCTTAGGGTTTTGAACCGCGTAGGTTGGCTTTTGTCGTCACGTGTTGACTTTCGTCGTCACGTGTTGACTTTTGTCGCAACGCGCTGTCCGGCGTTGACCTAAGGTTACGCGTTGACCGGCGTCCACCTTAGGGTTTTGAACCGCGTAGGTTGGCTTTTGTCGTCACGTGTTGACTTTCGTCGTCACGTGTTGACTTTTGTCGCAACGCGCTGTCCGGCGTTGACCTAAGGTTACGCGTTGACCGGCGTCCACCTTAGGGTTTTGAACCGCGTAGGTTGGCTTTTGTCGTCACGTGTTGACTTTCGTCGTCACGTGTTGACTTTTGTCGCAACGCGCTGTCCGGCGTTGACCTAAGGTTACGCGTTGACCGGCGTCCACCTTAGGGTTTTGAACCGCGTAGGTTGGCTTTTGTCGTCACGTGTTGACTTTCGTCGTCACGTGTTGACTTTTGTCGCAACGCGCTGTCCGGCGTTGACCTAAGGTTACGCGTTGACCGGCGTCCACCTTAGGGTTTTGAACCGCGTAGGTTGGCTTTTGTCGTCACGTGTTGACTTTCGTCGTCACGTGTTGACTTTTGTCGCAACGCGCTGTCCGGCGTTGACCTAAGGTTACGCGTTGACCGGCGTCCACCTTAGGGTTTTGAACCGCGTAGGTTGGCTTTTGTCGTCACGTGTTGACTTTCGTCGTCACGTGTTGACTTTTGTCGCAACGCGCTGTCCGGCGTTGACCTAAGGTTACGCGTTGACCGGCGTCCACCTTAGGGTTTTGAACCGCGTAGGTTGGCTTTTGTCGTCACGTGTTGACTTTCGTCGTCACGTGTTGACTTTTGTCGCAACGCGCTGTCCGGCGTTGACCTAAGGTTACGCGTTGACCGGCGTCCACCTTAGGGTTTTGAACCGCGTAGGTTGGCTTTTGTCGTCACGTGTTGACTTTCGTCGTCACGTGTTGACTTTTGTCGCAACGCGCTGTCCGGCGTTGACCTAAGGTTACGCGTTGACCGGCGTCCACCTTAGGGTTTTGAACCGCGTAGGTTGGCTTTTGTCGTCACGTGTTGACTTTCGTCGTCACGTGTTGACTTTTGTCGCAACGCGCTGTCCGGCGTTGACCTAAGGTTACGCGTTGACCGGCGTCCACCTTAGGGTTTTGAACCGCGTAGGTTGGCTTTTGTCGTCACGTGTTGACTTTCGTCGTCACGTGTTGACTTTTGTCGCAACGCGCTGTCCGGCGTTGACCTAAGGTTACGCGTTGACCGGCGTCCACCTTAGGGTTTTGAACCGCGTAGGTTGGCTTTTGTCGTCACGTGTTGACTTTCGTCGTCACGTGTTGACTTTTGTCGCAACGCGCTGTCCGGCGTTGACCTAAGGTTACGCGTTGACCGGCGTCCACCTTAGGGTTTTGAACCGCGTAGGTTGGCTTTTGTCGTCACGTGTTGACTTTCGTCGTCACGTGTTGACTTTTGTCGCAACGCGCTGTCCGGCGTTGACCTAAGGTTACGCGTTGACCGGCGTCCACCTTAGGGTTTTGAACCGCGTAGGTTGGCTTTTGTCGTCACGTGTTGACTTTCGTCGTCACGTGTTGACTTTTGTCGCAACGCGCTGTCCGGCGTTGACCTAAGGTTACGCGTTGACCGGCGTCCACCTTAGGGTTTTGAACCGCGTAGGTTGGCTTTTGTCGTCACGTGTTGACTTTCGTCGTCACGTGTTGACTTTTGTCGCAACGCGCTGTCCGGCGTTGACCTAAGGTTACGCGTTGACCGGCGTCCACCTTAGGGTTTTGAACCGCGTAGGTTGGCTTTTGTCGTCACGTGTTGACTTTCGTCGTCACGTGTTGACTTTTGTCGCAACGCGCTGTCCGGCGTTGACCTAAGGTTACGCGTTGACCGGCGTCCACCTTAGGGTTTTGAACCGCGTAGGTTGGCTTTTGTCGTCACGTGTTGACTTTCGTCGTCACGTGTTGACTTTTGTCGCAACGCGCTGTCCGGCGTTGACCTAAGGTTACGCGTTGACCGGCGTCCACCTTAGGGTTTTGAACCGCGTAGGTTGGCTTTTGTCGTCACGTGTTGACTTTCGTCGTCACGTGTTGACTTTTGACGCAACGCGTTGCCTGGCGTTGACCTAAGGTTACGCGTTGACCGGCGTCCACCTTAGGGTTTTGAACCGCGTGGGTTGGCTTTTGTCGTCACGTGTTGACTTTCGTCGTCACGTGTTGACTTTTGACGCAACGCGTTGCCTGGCGTTGACCTAAGGTTACGCGTTGACCGGCGTCCACCTTAGGGTTTTGAACCGCGTGGGTTGGCTTTTGTCGTCACGTGTTGACTTTCGTCGTCACGTGTTGACTTTTGACGCAACGCGTTGCCTGGCGTTGACCTAAGGTTACGCGTTGACCGGCGTCTACCTTAGGGTTTTGATTCGTCGAATGTTAATTGGTGTTGAGTTTCATCAAGGTATCGGGTAATCGACAGAAACGGACGAATTTGGGCCTAAAACAGGCATACGGGGACGAAACTGAACCCAAAACACCCGGGGGTGTCTCGTCCTTGACCGAGACACCTTGGGGTGTCTCGGCCAAGGCCGAGACACCTGGGGGTGTCTCGGCCAAGGCCGAGACACCCTAGGGTGTCTCGGTTTTGGGGCCGAGACACCCCTCTCCTCTCTCTTGTCTTTTTCCCCCTTTTGCTCATGGTCCCCCCCATTTTGCTTTGGTTTTATTACTCTTTTTGTTTTCCCCCCTCTTTTCAAACTTTCAAAGAGGATTCCCTCTTATTTAGCTCTCCCAAAACCGAAAACATCCCCCCCATTTCGGTTTTGAGCCTTCTTCTTCCTCAAGCCTCTTTCCTCCATTGAAGAACATCACTCCTCAAGGCAAGGTCGGGTTTTGGCGGGTACCCATTTGCCGAAATCTCCTCCTCCTTTAAACTAAGGTTTCAAATTTCATTTCCAAGCCCGGAGAAGCTTCTTCGATTTGGGTAAGATCCTCCCCTCAAACCTCTTATTTTGCTTTAAAGATTGCATCTTTTATGCTTAGTAGATAGGGGTTTATGTATGAACACATGTTCTTGGGGGGTTTTGTGCTGAACTTTTGGAGGGTTTATTTGCAAAAGAGGGACTGAAATTCGTGGGGGGTCTTTTGCAAAAGTGTAACTGAAATTTGGGTATTGGGTTTATGCCTACTTGGTGAAGGGATGCGAGGGGTGCTTTATGCAATAGGATTAAGGAATTGTTTGAGGGGTTTATTTGCAAAATAGTCCCTAAACGTTTTGGAGGGGCTTATTTGCAAAAGGGCCACGAATTTGGGGCTGAAATCCAAGAAGTTTAAAACCCCAAAGCCCCGATCAAATTTTGATAAATGCATGTGGGGACCAAATGCAAAATTTGTAGAGGGGCTTTTATGCAAAATTGACCAAATTCTGCAAAAGGGCTTATTTGCAAAATTTGATCAAAATTATAGGGTACCGGGATGTTATATGATCGATTATGATGACCATGACCCCGATCATGTGTGTCCTTGACCTGAATTTGGCCTTGAGCACGGGGGGTATTTTGGGTATTTCACCAAAATTTTCCGCGAAATGACGATTATCGTTTCGCGTGCACGAAATTCGTAGGCTTAATTAGACTTTAACTACAAAATCCTATTTGTTATTAGGATTTCGAGTCCAAGTGCTTAATTTCCCTTCTTCCGATATTTCGTGTATATATATCGTACATGATGTACTGCTCTTCATTGTAGATTCACGATGTGTCCCCGCCGGTCTCGACCTTCCGGGAGTTACCCTTGCTCGCAGCATGGCGTGGAGGAGGCTCCTACGACGAAAGCCAATGTTCCTCAGCACAGAAGTCAGCGCCGCAGGGATCTCGGATGCCGCATCCCCGGAATAAAAACTCCGCGGCTTCTTAAAGCCTTCAGTAGAAGTGGCTGCTGCGGTGAGGGAGCATCGGTGATAGTTGCGCGTAAACAGTGACCGCCCTACCATCCTTTATCAAGCCGACAGAAACTCGTCTGAACGATCTCTGCCGAACCGCAGGGAGCGGTCAATTGCCTTGCCTGAGCAGAAGCCAAAGAGAAGACCTCAACCTGCAACCGCGTGTTCGCAAGAGCAGGGAAAACTACCACCGGTCGAAAATCTGGACTGCAAAATAAAACAAAGGGGTCAGAAATATCTATCTCATAAAGACAAAATGAGATTGTTCAGCGGAAACCGACAAACGATTTCGAGTGCCCTACACCAGCCAGAGGACAGTAATACAATCACATAAATCACGTGGATAACATTATACCGACCTATAAGGCGTCAGGCAACACGAAAATCGCTCCACTATACCGAGGACTTGAATTGGCTAAGCAAGACAAGTTCCGAACCTTAACCCCCAGCGGGAGGGTATCGGTTCTTCCGTCGATGAACCCGCGAGAGCGTCGCAATCCGGGATAAAAGAAAAAATATATCTTAACCCCCAAAGCAGGAGGTCATCGCGAGATGAT
>NW_017974387.1:0-4703 GCF_001876935.1 Asparagus officinalis
GAGTAGAGTTTAACTTCGAAAGTGGGCTTGTCACCGCATGAAGGACTCCACCCGCGATACGAGATCACCTGCTATTACAGAGCAAAACACTGGAAAGCGACGTATCCAAAGAGAATACACACAATGAGCGGGCACAAACCTCATTGATACTTCAAGACAATACATTTGACCAAAGTTATGGTCTTTTTGCAATTACGAAAGTCATAATGACATGTTCAAAAAAGCAAAACATACACCCAGTGTTTCAAGACAATACATTTGAACAAAGTTATGACTTTAAGAGTCATGGCATAGTTCCAAATGCAAAACAAGCAAGCAAAATGTCTTAATACGATCCTGAGGCAGAAGTCTCAGTCGAACACACTGAAAGTGGAGATCTCTTCTTTGACCGCCTCAACCTGGCTCGCGTAGTCTTCCCGAGCCTTGTTCTCAGCAGCTTTCTGAATTCGATCTTCGCGGTTCGACATGGCGGCAGCATCTGTCTGACGCAAAGCCAGCAGGCGCCGAGTCTCCGCCTCAGCGTGCTCGTTCACCTTAATAACGTCGGATTGGAGCCCCTTCCACTTCGCCTCCGCCTGTCCCAACTCGGCCCTCAGGCGAGCCATGGTATGGTTGAGGTCAATGACTTGCTCCTCTAGCAAACGTTGTTGGCTCACCCAAAAGTTAGCCGCAGACTCCGAATCCGCTATCTCTTTGGAGCGGGTTTCCTGTTCCAGGGCTTCCCGACGCCTAAAGTGAGCTAGACAGGATGCCATTTTGGCCTCCGGACCCCTCCGTAGCAAGTCCTCTAGCACCATCATGCGCGGCTCCAAGAGGCGGAGTTCACGCACGCAACGGGTAGCGAGATGGTTTTCACCTGATCGCCGTAAATCGGCCACGCGATCATAGAGGGACTGCCTGAAGCTGTCAAAGCTACCCATGCCGAGTTCGACGAGGGAAATTGCCTGCCTTACAGCGCCCTCGAACTCTTCAATACGGGCCTGCCACGCCGTGATGGGAGGAATTTCGAGGCAAGGTCCGGCTCCCGGCTGGGGAGCGGGATCCGGAGCAGTGGAGTTCGCACGGCCTTCAGATTCGTCGTCTGAAATCAGAATGGGATCGGCCGCATGCTCCTCGGCAGCCGGCACCTCCTCTCGACCTGTAAGACGCAACAAGCGATACAGGGAACAGTTGGGGGAGGAACACCTACTAAACTCACACGAAAGTCGAAGCAAGAAGATACCTTCAGCCGCGACGGCTTCGGCAGCACCTGAAGAACCAGGCTCTTTCCTTTTCTTGGAAACGACTCTCTTCACCTTCGGCGCCATTGGGAGTATGAGGAAGAAGAAGTTCGGGTTTACTCTGAGGAGGACGATAGGCCCTCTCGAGGAAGAGTTAGGGTGTTAAATACCCTAAGAGTCCTAGGCGGTTACTCAGTACTTGATTAGACCGTTCAGGATTAAAGCAGCTAGAGAGCAAGACCGAACGGATCGGATCTGGACGGACGAGATCTGGCAGTTCCTTGAGCACGATCTTCAACAAACGGCTCAAATCGCACGTGGGGAACGAAGAGGCCCACTACCTCGCATTTAATGCGAGGCGGCTATCCCACGTCTCCTTAACCGGCGTACACGTGGATTAACACGTGGCCCGCTAAAAGCGTAACCCAATCAGAGTCAGAATCGCCATTAGCATTTGCAAATCCGCCTGCGGGCCGAATTCGCCTGCAATCGAAATAAACCTACAGCGCAAATCAATCGATGATAATCCCGCTGCAGTTGAGGTCCTCTTGCGGCCAGATTCTGACCAATGCATGGTTACGAAAATGGCACACGCACACAAATGACAATAGGCCAGAAACAAAAGGGATAATTTCATTCGTGAAAGGGAAGTCCTATTACAAACGGAAAATTAAAAGCAAATTACAGAGATTTTAACCGCAGCTCCGCCTCACGAAGTTCTTCGGCATGGCGAAGTTCAAGCCTCCTTAGAATCTCTCGGCGAAGATCTTCATCCGTACGCGAGGCCAAGTCTTGAACGGTCTCTTTGGCTTCCTTATGGGCTCGCTCCTTTTCCTCCACTGAATTGGCAGTCAGCTGCTGGCGAGATTCAATGTTCTCCAACTCTTTGACCGCCTGCTCACGAGCCTTCTCTTGAATAGCCAATGAGGCCCGCGCCTTGGCTATGACCTGCTTCAGAGTCTCTACCTCCGAAGACAGGCGAGAAACGCGGTTGTCAGCCTTCTGTCGCTCGAAGACCATCCGTTCATTCTCAGCTCTGGCCTGCTCCAGCTCCTCCGACAATCTCGCCTCTAGTGACATAGTTTCATTCAGACGGCGATCCCGCTCTTGCACCACCGCTCGGACTTCGCCGGATGCAAGATCCACAAGAGTGGAACTCTTCGCGCGAAGAGCAAGCAACTGCTGGATGGCTTCTTTCACCGCCTCCTTACGCTGGAAATAAGGCTGCGCCCCAGAATGCTTTAGCCTCTTGATTAAGAAGCCTATGATGTAGTCGATATCCTCTTCGAAGCTCTCGAAAGGACAACTCTCTTCCAGCGCGAGCCTGATGCAGGCAGCCATAGTGTCATGGAATTCAGCCACGGATCGTGCCGCACTCTTTCTTCGCTCACGCTCCAAGGGAGAGAGGGCAGCCTCTTCCATCATAGATGGAACCGCGGTTGAAGCACTGGTGGCCGTAACTGTGGAAGTAGTAATTGGCGTCGCCAGGGCCGGTGTGACCAATGATGACCTCGGAACAGCAATCACGGCATCAACGGCGACCCCCGACAGGGAGGTGATCACTTGCTGAGCAGAAACCTCTCTTTGAAGCGGTGACTCTCGCACTGAGGAACGATCCTCAGCAGACACCGCCGCAGGAGCAGGGGATCCCCCTATTTGACCAGTCGCATCTTCATGAGCCAAGTCCTCTTCCTCACTCGACAGGGCCTCGTGTATTGAGGCGTCGTCGTCATCCTCCTCAGATTCGCCCGTCTCCCTAGACGAGCGATTCGCCCAAGAGGAAGGACCCTCTTTGCCGGCGATTTCGCGGGCAGGATCGGCTACAAATGCACCGAGAGAGTTAACGGAGACCCCTCGTAAGGGACCCTATTTACGGTGAGGCATGAAAGAACGAGTAATGCTAAAGTCTATACTTACCTAAGCCCGTAAGCCCCTCATCATCTCCAGCTTCTTCCTCTTCGTCGGAAGGAATGGAGATCACTTTCTCAACCGCACCTGCATAGATCCATTACCAATATCAAAAGGTGCAAGAGCAACATTGCAATCAAGGGTACTGTTGCAAAGACTACCTCGTGATGCGGGCAAAGAAGCCGTTGGAACTCCCGACGGTGACCCCACGTCGGACGGCAGAGGAACGTCCTTCGGAGTCTCCTGAACTGCCCCCGATGCGGCAGGTGAGGCAGGCGACACGGCTCCAGACCCAGACGGAGCCACTCCAGACCCGGACAGAGCCACTCCAGGAATCCTTATCGGAGAAACGTCATCCCGACCCCCTGCCGCTTGGATGGTCCCGACTGTCCCATCACAGCGAGCCTTCTTGGCCGCCTCCGCTCTGGAACTCTCGGCCACCGCCTCCCGCTGACGCTTCGAGAGAAGCGAGCTACTCGGGGATAGCAAAGGTGCCCCCATTTGTCCGATTGTCGGACTCTGAACCGGAGCTTGAACATCGGGAACCTCAGATTCGCCACCAGCATCGAAGCTCTCACAGTCCTCCACTGGATCCTCCGAGAACAACTCCCTAGCGGTTTGGTGGCCCCTTCTCTTTGAAGAACGGAGAGAGCCCCTGATGGGACGATCGCGTTCCGCCAGACATGAGCTTTGGAACCAGAAGTTGGCGGGGTCAGCACTAGCACCCCGATACCACCGACAGTACAAGAGCGTGTGGTGTAAATCGCGGTCCTTCGCAGGCAACTCAAAACGAGCTTGAGTACCTCCAGCATGGGTCCAGAACCACCCCCGAGCGCCGTCAACCAGTCCTCCTTCGAAGTGTAGGCGAGGGTTGGCGTTGCCCACATACAATTGATCATACCCAAACTGGCGGGCAAACCTGCAAGGGATGTATGGCTCGAGATAGCATGTGGAGCCTGTTCTCAGAACGTGATACCCTGGTCGAATGTCCACCAACCAGCGAAAGGCACCACGGGAAAGGATTGTGTGGTGATCCGCCGTCGGCGCATCCCTGAGAGATTCTCCATATCCACCCCCGCTAAAGTAAGGAAAAGATCGACGAAAATTATAGTGCCCGAAGTGGGAGAGCGTCTTCCTCGTATCGGGGATGTCCTTGCACTTCCAGGAGCACCTCTCCAAACGCTGGACAAAGGGGACAAACCTGTCTCCCTGAAGCGCTGCCGGGGCACTCATCAAGCATTCGCAGTGATAGACGAACCATGCCACCAAGTAGGTATACGGTAGCCCCACCCTAGGATTGGGGGTTCTGATAACTTCTCCTTCCCCCTCGTCGAGGACCGACACACGGCAGAATTGGCTCGTCAGAGTACGGAGCCCCCGATGGATGCACGCTATCGTCGCCGATACCAGGGAATAAGACTTCCCGTGAGCCAGGCAAACCGCCGGATACACGACCTCTATAGGAAGAGCCTCGAAGGAGTGAGTGGGGATTACGCACCTCTTCAGCCATAACATGAGGTACCCCGCGAGCAGCGCCTTCCCCGAGATGAGAAACTTCTCCTGATGATGGAATGA
>NW_017974387.1:5030-5438 GCF_001876935.1 Asparagus officinalis
CCGCCACCGCTGTCGACTCCCCCACGGGCGGTTCAGCGGACATTAAGCCAGGGCGCAGGCCCGTCACGCGCTTGCACGAACTCTCCACTCCATACCCAGCAGTGGAACCCGTAAAGACGCCACAAGTGACCCCGTCCTGAGAAGGGGTCAAATCCCACCGCCACCGCTGTCGACTCCCCCACGGGCGGTTCAGCGGACATTAAGCCAGGGCGCAGGCCCGTCACGCGCTTGCACGAACTCTCCACTCCATACCCAGCAGTGGAACCCGTAAAGACGCCACAAGTGACCCCGTCCTGAGAAGGGGTCAAATCCCATTGCATTGTCCGAGGAATGGCGAGAGACCGTAGCTCGACGATCGAAAACCCTCTCGACATGCTGGGGAGGTAATAATGAACCCCCTCTACCGTG
>NW_017974388.1:0-5437 GCF_001876935.1 Asparagus officinalis
TCGCAAAGGCCATGGAGTCAGTTGACGGGATCCGCTACAACGCGGATCTGAAGAACAAAAGAGGCAAACGGCCTCAACAGCAGATGAACAGCGCCTCTTCCAAGCCGCCAACAATGGAATGGGTCCGTATCAAACGGAATCGTTCGACGCTGGAAGAACGCATCCGCAAACATCGCACACTATCAGCGCAGGCGCAGACTCAAGCCGAAGAAGCCCGCAGGAGATTGCAGAAGGACGTGGCCAAGAAGCCGCCACCAACCCGTCAAGTATGTAAGCCGAAGTCTGAAACGGCGATTCAGGCTAAGGCTAAAGTGTTGCAGCCTTCGAAGCAAGGTCAACCTCCGGTGAATCAACCAAAGTCACCGAGAATTCCCATAGCTACTCCGGGAGATCATGCAGAGTCCTTCCGAAGGAGAAAGTCAGTCTTGGAGCGCCTCGGTCCAATTCCCGATGAACGAAGCAAAACTCCAATCCAAAGACGTTTGGGTCCGCTAAGAAAGCCCCGAACAAATCAACATGCTGGGGGTCGCCGCAACCCTCAACATGACAAAGGAATCATGGCACCCAAGCGCACTACTTTGCGCATCGAAGTCCAGGAGCCCGTTGAGAACTCACGCCTACAAAGGCGCGTTTCGAGGCGCGTAACTCTCGAAAGTCCGAAGAAGGTAATTCGCTCTCAGAAGGAAACGTTATCGTCTGATGATGATTACGTTATACCTGAGAAATCATGCCAACACACGATAGGTTGCTCCGACTTTCAAACGAACGAGCTGTACTATCGTGCTGGGGGTACGAGCAAAGCCAGAAAGAGAAGTCCTCGAAGGCTAGAAACTCAGTGCCCTTGTTCAAAGCTCATTCGGGCGGTACTGTCTGAGTGCAACTGCATCAAGGCAGTCCCCGAGAGAGTTTCGGTGTTCGAAAGACTTAGTACCGAAACGCCAAAACCAAGGCTTAGGCGTTTCCGACGAAGAAGAACGGCGGTTGAAGATGGAGAATTTTCGAGGGTCACCGCTAACATGACCAGCAAAAGGACATCGACACAAGGTAATCCCGAGTCGATTCCGGAAGCACCCCGGTGTGTAACCCATCTGCAGTCTGGAGCCATCATACGAGGAACTTACGGTAGGGTTCGGACAAGAACACCTTCAGAAGATGAAGAATCAGATGCCTGCTCTGCGGTCGTATCAGATAATACAGTGTCCAGCGAAGGATAACCCCGCGAGTCATTTATGATAAGCGCGGAACAAGTGGCCAAGATGCTCAAAGAAGCCATGGCCAAATAGCAGGAGAGCTTCAGGTTCGAAATGCAGATGGCCATGCAGAATATGAGAGAAATGCATGAGCAACAAATCCAGGCACTGACGAACCTGCAAGGCGAACCAAGCCGCCGTAATCAAGTTGTTCAGGAAGTTGAGCATACGGATGCGGATGAAGCTCGCAACGCCAATAACCCTCCCGTTAATGCAGGGGGTGGCAATGAGGATGCTAGTCACAACACCACGCTTCCACCTCAGAATCGTGCTGACGAAAACTCGGGTGAAAGTCTGAAAATCAAAAATCTCGAGAGCAAAATCAATATGTTGATTTCCGCTCAAGAGATAAAGAAGATTGACATTCCTTGTCCACACCCGAGAGAATGGGAATCAATCCCGTATCCGGCGAAGTTCAACTTAATCAACTTCACGCCGTTTGATGGGAAGGGTTCACCCACTCAGCATGTGATTTACTTCAAATCACATCTGGGGGTCATCTCTAGCAATGAGCCTCTGATGGTATGGTCCTTCGTTGGCACTCTTCGCGGAGCCGCCTTCGATTGGTATCGCCGCCTCAAGCCAGGTAGCGTGAATAGCTGGGATGATATGGAGACTAAGTTCCTCACCAACTTCTTCGACGACGACACCGAGATATCTATGGGATCGTTGCTGGACGAGAAACAGAAAGACGGGGAGTTAGTCGACACCTTCGTCAAAAGGTTCCGGAACAAGGCGTTGAATCGCCGGGACCCGATCACTGAAGAGTTCATTCTCCAGACCTGCCACAACAATCTTTTGTTGGACGTGTTGGAAGCAATGGGGACAGCACCGTCCAAAACGTGGAAGGATCTGAAGGTTCGAGGGGAGCAAGCTGAGCGATTCCTCCGAAGGAAGAAAGCCGAGAGGGGTCAATCAACAACTAAGCCTCCAAATTCTAACTTCGCCTCCCGTGGTAAGGGCAAGACACTTACAGCGGCTGTTGATGCTAATCAAACGTCGCAACAGCAATCCCGGAGACAGCAGAAGACTTCGGATCAGAGGCCTTAAAAAGAGTACTCCTTCAAAGACGAAGATGTTCCAGCCATCTTCGAATCACTCCTTAAAAATAACAAGATCAAGCTGCCACCGATCACAAATCAGGAGGAAGCTGACAATACTATGGATCCGAAGTACTGCGCATACCACAGGAGGACCTTCATCCCACCAAGGCCTGCTTTACTTTAAAGAATAGTATCCAGACCTTGGTTGAAGCCGGCGTCATAACGCTAGAGTAAGCCAGTTGAGAACGGCACCACTCCGATAAGTATAAGAGTATAAACTGCTTCTTAAGACTCCGAAGAGTATATGAGTATAAACTGCTTCTCAATCCTCCGACCGGTATAAAAGGTTAAACTGTTCCCTGATACTCCAATAGGTATATGAGTCTAAACTATTTCCTTTCTTCCACGGGA
Organism: Asparagus officinalis; assembly: GCF_001876935.1. Taxonomy (NCBI): domain Eukaryota; kingdom Viridiplantae; phylum Streptophyta; class Magnoliopsida; order Asparagales; family Asparagaceae; genus Asparagus; species Asparagus officinalis. The sequence goes on from NW_017974388.1 coordinate 2,705, forward strand.
AGTTCCTGTGATGGGAAGTTCCTGGAGAATGTTACGTTAATATTCTTAAGGATAACCCGGTCAGGTAGCTGAGAATAATGTCCGAACCAGTTCAGCAGAGGAAGCTGGGGGTGGATGATTCATGTAACGGGAAGTTCCCAAAAGAAATCCATATAGTATATTCTTAGGGATAACCCGGTCACCACAGCAAGGTAATGAATAAGAAACTCCCATTCAAATTCTCACCACTCTCATTGCTAGAGTCTGGACATAATATTCAGGATTGGTCAAACCTTTCTACAGTTAGGACCAAAACCAAAACCCCCTCTCGATTCCCCCAATGGACGAGAGGTCCACAAATCGAGTGATCAAACCTTCCTACAGTTAGGATCGTCTTAAACCTCCCAATTGGTCAAACCTTCTTACAATTAGGACCACAATCAAAATCCCCTCTCGATTCCTCCAATGAACGAGAGGTCCACTTTCAAATCGAGTGATCAAACCTTCCTATAGTTAGGGTCACCTCAAACCTCCTACTTGGTCAAACCTTCCTACAGTTAGGACCACAACCAAAATTCACTCTCGATAAACGAGAAATCCATCTTTAGTTCGGTAATCAAACCTTCCGACAGTTAGGTTATCCGAATCTTTCGATTCTCGGAGTGGAGATCCCACTCTTAGTTTCACCTTTCCGGATTCTGGGGTGGAGATTCCATCTCGAGTCTCCTTTCCAACTAGAGATAGAATATAAAATTCTTCCTCTTTAGTGTTGGGAAATAGAATATAAAATTCTTCCTTTCCCGCACCGATCTTTTCCAAAATTTATCAATCTAGGATTCGATTCTAGGAAGTTTATCCCGAATCCTAAGCAGGGATAAGTCTGCGCCTAACACGCGCTGCCGGTTTAGTCTTTTTCCGTAGAAAAAGACACCAGAGTTCGATTCTGGGGTATTCTATCCTGAAACCTAAGCAAGGATAAGTCTGCGTTTAGCCCGCGTTGCCGGTTAGTTCTTAACCGTTAAAAATAACACCCGTTCACATATTTAACATTGTGGCAGGTTGTTATTAATAACACCAAAATCCATGTCTTACACGCATAGGAAGTTCATCCCGAATCCTAAGCAGGGATAAGTCTGCGCCTAACACCCGCTGTCGGTTTAGTCTTTTTTCGTAGAAAAAGACACCAGAGTTCGATTCTGGGGTATTCTATCCTAAAACCTAAGCAAGGATAAGTCTGCGCTTAACCCGCGCTGCCGGTTAGTTCTTAACCGTTAAAAAGAACACTCGTCCGCATATTCAACATTGTGGCAGATTGTTATTAATAACACCAAAACACATGCCTTACACGCATGGGGAATTTCATCCTGAATCCTAAGAAAGGATATGCCGACGCCTAACACGCGTCGCCGGTTTAGTCTTTCGCCGTAGAAAAAGACACCAGAATACCAGTCTGGGGTATTTTTATCCCGAAGCCTAAGTAGGGATAAGTCAGCATCTAATACACGTTGAGTCAACACCTAACAACACGTTGCCGGGTAGCCTATTCCCGTAACAATGGCGAAGCCTATGTATTCAACATCATAGCACAAAGTCTAAGAGAATTCACTCTCTTAGCACAACGTTACATGCGGAACGGATTTCGACAATCCGCATGCTAGCCCGATTCAAACGGTAGTCGGTAAAGGCTTATCAAACCCGTTGAAGGCTGGGGGTTGGCCAAAAATCCTAAAGTCAACGCCTAACACGCGTCGCCGGGTAGTCTATTCCCGTGAGAAAGACGAAGTCTACGTATTCGAAGTCGTAGCATCAAGTCTAAGGGAGTTCATTCCTTTAGCACAACGTTACATGCGGAACGGATTTAGACAATCCGCATGCTAGCCCGACTCAAACGGTAGTCGGTAAAGGCTCATCAAACCCGTTGATGGCTGGGGGTTTGCCAAAAATCCTATAAATGCGAGAGTCACTGACACATCAACTTCATTAGTTGGTCTCGTGACTTGAGCATCCTACAACGTTCGAAACCCTAGGGTTAACGCCGGTCAACGTGTACCCCTAGGTCAACGCCAGTCAACGCGTTGCGACCAAAAGTCAACGTCAGGCGATTCAAAACCCTAAGCCAGTCAACGCGTTGCGACCAAAAGTCAACGTCAGGCGATTCAAAACCCTAAGGTCAACGCCGGTCAACCCGTACCCCTAGGTCAACGCCAGTCAACACGTTGCGACCAAAAGTCAACGTCAGGCGATTCAAAACCCTAAGGTCAACACCGGTTAACGCGTAACCCTAGGTCAATGCCAGTCAACGCGTTGCGATCAAAAAGTCAACGTACGACTTTCAAAACCCTAGGGTCAACACGTAACCCTAGGTCAACGCCTATCAATGCGTTGCAATGAAAGAATCAATACTCCGAAAAGTATACGAGTATAAACTGCTTCTTAATACTCCAATAAGGTATACGAGTATAAACTATTTCCTATTTTTGGTTGAGAAGTTTCTGGAGAATAAAATATTCTTAAGGATAACTCGGATAACTCAACAACACTACGCCGGACAACGCGTCGCAAATAAAGACTCAACGCCAACAATCAGTTCTATGTTGAACCAACAAACACGAGCTAAAGATCAGAAAATCAGGAATCGACTTCAAGTTCAGAATTTCGACAACGGTCAGACAATAAATGCAGCATCGAAACCCTTACAGACATTCGACAAAGCACCGAATAGCCTGAAGGATTGAAGGAATCAAAAACAGAAGC
>NW_017974389.1:0-5434 GCF_001876935.1 Asparagus officinalis
GAGGATCGTCGTTAGTGATCTTCAAAACCGCCTTGGGGATAGGAATTATCCCCGCCGGAGCTTGAACCTTCGGGAGACCCGTTCCAAAGCTCAAAGTGACCATGTTCGCCGTCACTTGTTTTTGGACCTTCTCTTTCTTCAAGACCCCCGCGTCCTAGAGGGCCTGGAGTTTGTCCTTGAGGACGTAGCACTTGGTTGTGTGATGCCCAAGGAATCTGTGATATGCACAGTAACTTGGGTCACCGGTCTTGTCCGCCTCTTCAGGCTTGACGGCTTCTGGCAACTTAATTCGCCCACTCTTGAGTAGAGTGTCGAGAGTCGCCACTACCTGGTCTTCTTTGAAATCATATTGCCGCTGAGGGCGTGGTTCAAATTGCCTGGGTTTCGGCTTTTGAACGAACTTTGGCGCCGCGGCAGAGTCTACGGCCATAGCCTCTTTTCCCTTCGATCGAGGAGGGTTCTTTGGCGCCGCTGGTTCTGCTGCTCCCTTTTTGGACTGTGGCTCTTCGGCCTCCAGCCTCTTGATCATATTTTCAACTTGCTCGCCTTGGCGAACAAGTTCCTTCCAAGTCCGGGTCTCAACTGCCCCTATTTTGGACAGGATATGGATCGACAGATTGTTGCGGCACATCTCGATCAGTGTCGCCTCGGAAACTTGGTCCCGACAGTGGACTGATCGATTTCGAAATCTCTTCACGAAGTCGTTAACTGACTCCGACTTCCGCTGCTTCTCAGCGAGGAGAGTGGCCATTGACACTTCCGTGTCGTCGTCGAAGAAGCGGGCGAGGAAAAGCTTTTCAACGTCGGCCCATGCCTTGATGGAGCCGGGCTCCAGTTTGCGGAACCATTCAAAGGCTACCCCCTTGAGGGTACCTATGAACAGTCGAGTGAGAATGGCGTCATTCCCGGTAAGGAATCCGGTTTGCGCCATAAAATAATAGATGTGCTGCGAGGGTGACCCCTTGCCATCAAACTGTACCAAGCTGATGGGCTTGAACTTCGCTGGGTATGGGACCGTGTCCCATTCCGTGGGGTAGGGACGTACCACCCCCAGCTTGTTCATATTTTGCTGAAGCTTCAGCGCGTTCAGCTGGTCTTGGAATTCATCGAACCTCTTGTCACGGGTGCTATCCGCAGTGTGCGACGTTCCTATTGATGTCTTGGAGGAATAATCGGAATGTTGATTATCCTCCGCCTCAGACACGGGACGGAGGGGAGGTACCCACTCCCTGTCTCTAGTTTGCCGGGGTAAGGGGCGTTGGGCCCTTTTCTTCTTTTTCTTCTTGTTCAGCAGTTGTTCCATCATCTCTCTTAGAGAGTCGATGGTCGCCTGCTGTTCCTCCAACTTTTGAGCCATTGTCTGCTCGTGGTTGGTATCGGTCATGTGTGCCCTCGCCTGCGCGTCTTGGCTTGAGCGCGAGGTCTGAGATGTGGCAGCGGCCGAATGGTCCTCATCTTCGCCGCAGGAGGGAGGTATTAGGTTGGAATAGTCAAACCCAATACTTACCCCCCGGCGACTACGGGTTCGCTGGAATATGCCTTCCTGCCGGCGTCGAGCGGACCGAGTGTTAGGTCTTAGGGCGGAATCCGAGTCTGGCGAGTCGGAGAGTACTGCCTTCCCTTTATCCGTCATGTTAACCGTGGCGGATGAGAGTTCCAAGTCATCGGCAGCGCGTCTTTTTTGGTGACGGCGCCTTTGACGGGAGGGCCTTGGTCGAGAGGACTGTTGGGACAGTCTCCCAAACACCGAAGGTCTCGCCGTTCCGACGCATTGACAGTCGGCGAGGACCGTGTGGATGAGTCTCTCGCAGTGGCACTGAGGATTCGCCTCATGGATAGTGCGTTTGCGAGTTAAATATTCTCTGAGGTCTTCTACGGGCGGTTGGTGACAACCCCCGGCCTCAGAAGAGTCGCTCTGGTGAGTCGACGAGAGGTTTTTGGGTGCGCCCTCTGGTGCGCGTTGGATGGAATGCTTTGGTGCTGGAGTCGAGCGATCTCGCCTTGACTGGCGAGTCTTCGCGTTTGAGCGAGCTCCAGTACGTGGGCGGGTTTCACCCCTTCGCCTGGAAGAACGGGTTCGCGAGGACTCGCCTACTTCTCTACCTTTACGTTTATCCGTCAAATGGTTATGACGAGGCTCGCCAGCCTTCGAGGATTCGCCTACTCGGGTAGGCTCACTCCTTGGGAGTGAGTTATTCGCATCAGGGATATGACCTGAGAAGCGAAGTCTTCCCGAGCGGGCGGCTCTGCCTTCCTCAGTTGGCGCTCCTGACTTGGAGGGCCTCCCAATGTCGGGCAGTTTGCCTTCTCGCCTAGCGTTCCTCGGGCCCGTATGATGGCTCAGGCCGTTATGAGGAACGGAGGTTTGGACCTCCTGTCTGACGAGTTCCTGCCGCCGCTGTTGGTTAGTTCTCCCAACGGGGAGAACGTCACCGCGAGCTGTGGCAGCGTGGTTTGTGCCGGAGTGAACCGGCGTTCCCTTCGGGGTAGGTGTCTGCGGGGATCGCTTGGCGACCCATTTGGCAGACCCTTGCCCTTTGCGCTCGACCCCCGGCTTGGCGTTGATCGATTGTGAGGGAACGGGTTCTTCCGATGAGACTCGGGTAGAACCCGTAGGTGCAGAGGCTTTGACCGTCTGAGGTCGGCCTCGACGCACGACTCTGTGACGTTTGCGGGACGCATCGCCACCAGAGGAGGAGGAGGACAAGTACTCTTCGTACTTGGCCTGGTCGAACTCAATTTCTAGGGACTCCACTGTCGTCCCTACAGCAACCTCATCAAACTGAGCCACCACCATTTCACTCGATGAAACAGCTTCTCCCACTGTGGTCGCCATCTTCTGTAGGGTGAATATTTGATTTCCCGAAAAAAGGGAGTTTCGTTTGTATTTATAAGAAAGCTTATTACAAACTAATGATCAAATAGTTACAACAGAAGCAGAGGGAAGGCCCTCTTTGTTTTGTGTGGGGACTTTTAGGTGGCTACAGGATGCTTCGCTCGATGCTCGTGTCGAGTCTGCTTCCCTTGGACCGTTCGAATGAGGTTGCTGGAGAGCTTCAGTTCGCAGTAGAAGCTCAACTTGAGAGAGTTCGGGTCTGTTTAGTTCGCCGGCGATCGGAGCTCGGAACTAAGCAGTAGTGCTGCAATGCAAAGAAAGTTGTGCAGAGAGCTTGGTCTCAACTCTTTTTCCTAAGTTTTGCGACCTCCTCTCCAGTGTGCCGGAAGAGGCTTTTAAATGGGAGAAGGACAACTTGACTCCTCCTTGAATTGTGGGATGTGACCACATCTTCTTCAGAGACGTCTAGCTGTTCCTCGAAACCATGATCGGTCATTCCAGGGATTGTGCTTTATGTCCTGTCACCTACGATGGGAAGGCCCATTCTTGTATGTGAGGCAACAAACGACTACTATCCGAGTGGATTTGACCAGCATTAATGAACCGCATTTATGAGTCCGCAGATCGATGAGGCGTCTGTCCGATCACCAGTACTGTGCGTGACCGCCATTTATGAACACTCAGGTTGACTCGACACCTGTCCAGGCCTTCGTGCTGTGCGTACTGCGAGCGGCCGGTTGACGGTCCTGGGGTACTATGCTCTCTCCCTTCAGGTCGAGAGAGGGATGAAGGCTCATCTCAGCACGTGGGGTAGTGGATACCCAGCTGTACTGACGGTTTTGGGGCTTGCTGGCGGATTCGACTCCGAACTCGGGCAGGCGAGTCGAGCGAAGAGCAAATTTCCGCCATCCTGATCGCTCCTGACTCATGCTGGCGAGTGGCCCATGCCAGAGAACCGAGCGTACGAGCTCTTCTCGCAGGCAAATTTCCTGTAAGCCTATAGAGGTATTTTTTACCGTCTACAGGGACTGCAAACGAACCTGGGTCTGTAGGCGATCTTCAAGCCGTTAGGCGAGCTCTATAGCATGGATCGAAGAATAGGCCGTAACTTTCATGCAGGCGAGCTCCTGAGCATGGATTGAAGAATAGGCCGTAACTTTCAAACCGTAAGTCGGAATTAGACGAATTATATATGAAAATCGCCTATCTCGACGAGATGGAGCCATCCGAACCAAGCCAAAGGCTTCAGTTCGCTTCCTCCATTTCGCCAAATTCCTTACGGTTTGGGAGATATCTGCGTTTTCTCCTTTTTCTGCTATTTCGGGCGGGGTTTTAGCAGTTTTGTTCTGAACTTCTCTGATAAGGATTAAAGGCAATTTTTATTGCCTACAAAATCCCCTCCAAAGTTTTTAGACCTGAATCAGGCCGCATGGGGTCTGGAACACTTTGGATATGAAGACCCGTAAAGTGATCCCCGCTCAGATGGAGTGAGGAGCCCTCCAACAAGCTCGGTGAAGCTGACCTCTTCGCTCGCAGCTGATGATCGCCTTCTAGGATTTTGAGCAAACCCTCAGCTATCAACGGACTTGATTCGTCTTTACCAACTACCGTTTGAGTTGGACTAGCCATGCTCTTGCCCTTAGCATGGTAAGTTGTCGAGGAGTTTCTCTTAGGCTCAATGCTAAAATTTCTCCTCTATCCTTAGCCTTTCGAGGCGTTTGGATTTAAGGGAGCAGTTTAACCTCGTATACCAGTCGGAGGGTAGGAGCAATTTAGACTCATGCACCAGTTGGAGTGAAGGGAACAGTTTATACTCGTATACCCGTTGGAGTCAAGGGGGGAAGCTTATCTTCTCTTAGGGCAAAGATGAAGACGAACCCTGATTTGTCTTCTCTGCACCAGTTGGAGTGAAGGAGCAGTTTAGCCTCGTGCACCGGTTGGAGGAAAGGAGCAGTTTATACTCTTGCACCAGTGGGAGTATAAAGGGGCAGTTTAGACTCATGCACCAGTTGGAGTAAAAGGGGGTAGTTTAGACTCATGCACCAGTTGGAGTAAAGGGGGCAGTTTAGACTCATGCACCAGTCGGAGTAAAGGGGTATACCCGTTGGAGTCTAGGGGGGAGCTTATCTTCTCTTAGGGCAAAGATGAAGACGAACCCTGATTTGTCTTCTCTTGGGGCAAAGACGAACCCTGAAGTAGCAGCACATCATATAGTAGGCCACTATCAAACAACAACGTCTTTTATGGGAAAGACGGTGCTGGGAGAATCAAATCGTTCAGGGACGTATGAGTATGATGACTGATCGGACAACGTCATTTGCGGGAATGACGGTGTCGGCTATCAGAGGTAATTGTTAACATGGTAGGAATTGCCGCGATCGGAGCAACTTTGAGGACCTATCATCCTTTTGAAGATGATTGGTAAGTTGATTTTGTCAGAGGTGTAATGTTAACATGACAGTGAGAGTTTATTGCGATTTGAGCAACTCTATGGTCCTACCATCCTATTGAAGAGGACTGGTAAGTTGATTTGTCAGAGGTGACTGTTAACGTGACAGATTTGGGGGTCCCGCCATCCTATTGAAGAGGATTGGCGGG
>NW_017974390.1:0-5433 GCF_001876935.1 Asparagus officinalis
GCAACTTGGCCATTTGAAATGTGGGGCATGGATATTGTGGGACCAATCTCTCCTCCAACTTCTAAAGGATACCGGTTCATTTTGGCCGTAACCGATTATTTCTCTAAGTGGGCAGAGGCAATTCCGCTAAAAGAAGTCAAGACAAAGAACGTGATCAAGTTCATTAAACATCATGTCGTATATCGCTTTGGAGTCCCGAGACGAATAGTTCACGACAACGGGACACAATTCGTTAGCTTTGGATTTCAAAGATTCTGTGATAAATTTCGCATCCAAAGTGTCGCATCCACGGCATATTATCCGCCGGCAAACGGCCTTGCAGAGGCTTTTAACAAAACTATCGTGAAGCTCCTCAAAAAGTTCGTTTCTAAGAGCCGACGAGATTGGGACGAAAGACTCGGTGAATGTTTGTGGGCCTACCGCACAACAGTAAGGACCCCTACAAGAGCTACGCCGTTTTCTTTGGTATACGGCTGTGAGGCCGTACTGCCATTAGAAATCCAAATTCCTTCATTAAGAGTCGCTATCGCAACCGGATTGACAGATGAAGAGAAACACGAGCGACGTCTGCAAGAGCTTGAAGCCTTAGACGACAAACGACTTCAGGCTCAACAACAGATCGAACTATATCAAGCCCGTATTTCTAAAGCCTACAACAAAAAGGTTAAGGAACGGATTTTCAAGAAAGGCGATTTGGTTCTGGCTAATCGACGACCCATGGTAATGACCCACAAAACCAAGGGGAAGTTCAATCCCAAATGGGAAGGACCCTTTGTTGTTGAGACAGTCTATTCCAACGGAGCTTATCGTCTCATCAACAAGAAAGGCGACAGACTTATGATGCCGATTAATGGAAAATTTCTCAAGCAATACTACCCGTAAGCTACAAGCTTCTTGAGCTTAACTGGGGGTTGCTCATCAAATGTCTGTCTGAACAAATAAGTTCTTCTACTTTGTATGTCGTCAAGTTAACACTACACCTCTGACGATTTAAAGTTCATTTTAATAAAAGAATTTTTCAAAGTCTTTCAGATAGCTATCAGCATAATCTGTTTCGAGAAAAGATCTCAATTTTGATTACATTCAGCTCTCCTGAACGCAAGTCCTATGGCTACACTCAAAACATGTCTACAGCTGCGTTTCAAGACCTACAGCTGCAGAACCTGATGCTGCGTTTACACCAACGAACGCACAGCGTAGTCATTTCAACTTCCAGAAATTACCCCAAACAACAACAAAGGGGATCCGTGACAAGTCGGAGTGCGTCAGACTTGTCTGAACACAGCTCAAATCTCAGAGCTGCGTTCAGACCTGTATGAACCATGCGTCCTTGATAAAGCCTGCGTTCAGTCCACCTGAACGCAAGTCCTCCGGTTGCGTTCAAAACATGGCTACAGCTGCGTTTCAAGCCCTACAGCTACAGAATCTGACACTGCGTTCACACCAATGAACGTGCAACATGATCGTTTCAACCTCCAGGAGGTATTCTACAAACTAGAAGAAATCAGGTTTTTCTAAAAGACCAGACTTATGACCATCATCCAAGTCTTGAAGTCGAGGTCAAACCTGTTTGACAAAGCCAGATGTCCTCAACGGGCCTGCGTTCAAACCATTCAGACACAAGAGAATAACTTTACAGAAGTTTTCATACCACAAGAAAAACCATATCATTTCAAGAGATGTCCACAATTCATCACAGGCAAAAGTCATAATTGTCATGAGAGTATCAAAAAGTTATTACAGACTAAAAAGTTATCGAATATAAAAAGGTGGTTCCCGAAGAGAAAAGGACGCGAGATGGGCCCTAGCCTGAGCTATACGTGCAGCATTTTTAGCTCGGACCTCTGTGGCAGCCTTCGCTCTCAGTTCTTCGGCGGTGAGAGCAGCAGAGCCAGCTTCTGATCGCAAAGCCTGAAGAGTCTTTTCTATCTCAGGCTCCAAGTCAGTGCTCTGCAGCTCTTCTATGAGTTCCACTGAACGTCTGAACGAGTGAACCTTCCTGACACAGTGACCAGCCCAACTGCGATTGAGGCGTTCTAGCAAGTCCATCACATCAAAGAACGAATCCAGAAAATCTGAAAATGGAGCCCATCCTTGCTCCGCGATGAAGTGTGCCTGCTTCACCATGTTCTCTAGGAGATTGGTGAGGAAAGTTACACTCTCAAGGTCTGGGGTGTACATTTTACCACGAGGAACCATTGCAAGCGGTGTAATTAGAGGGGCGTTCTCTGGGAGAACTCCTTCTTCTTCATCATCAGATACAACAATGGGCTCAGCAGCAGAAGCCCCACCTGGCATATGAGCCAAAGCAAAGTTAATAAAATAGATGGAGGCAAACGCAGTAAATCTAAACATGCGTCAGGATCAGCCTGAACGCAAGGAAGTTAAACCTGCGTTCAAAAGCTATGAACGCAGGACTTCTGCCTGAGTTCCAGATTAAGAGATTAATCCCTTCATCTTATCAATAAACACGGAAGCCTTCTTCCACATTCAAGATCAAAGAACACATGAACAGTTGTTCGTATCTAAGACAAACAATTGTTATCAATAAACACAGGAACTTTTCCATGTGTTCAACAAGGAGAGTTCAACAATGGACACAAGAACTTCTCTTGTCATCCAAGATCAAAGAGATGAACAGTCTTTGGTCAAGAAGCATACAAGTTCTTCTCAAGATTGAAGAGACGAATTTTATTCGTCATCATCAACCAGAATTCGTCTTCAGAATGTCAAGAAAACCCATTGACAAAGAATACTTAAAACGAAGAAGACAGGGATACTCACTTCGATGTCCAGGCGTCGGAGGCGTCGACGACGGTCCGGAGGCGGACCCAGAAGCATCCTTCGACGGCGGAAGAATGTCCGCCATCTGTTCGTGAGATCTCTTGGGAGCCATGGCCAGATGACGAAATCAGATCGTGGAAGAAATAACGAGAAGAAACTCGTTTGGGAGTTCAAGAAAGAAGCTTAAACGTTAAAGCCTCTTGACATGACTAATCAACCCAATTTATAAATAATTTATGACGGTGCAGAGTCCCAAGACTCCCGCTTAAAGGAGATCTCTTCGTCATCATTACAGCCGTTTGGGCTTCTGATAAGACGCAAGACAAAGCCTTGCGTTTGGAAAACGTATAGTGGAAGCCAAACGCAATAATCTGGAGGTGCGTTCAAGCGCACAATATCCACAATTCAATTCGAAGGCCCCAAACGCAGGGGGTGATCCTGTTCCTCTGAACCCCTACAGCTGCAATTGGGATTCTGTTACACGATAACAATTATCGCAACACTTCTAACTTATCGACTCTCGTCAATAGAGCGATAAGTCCTCAAAGTTGCTCCAAACGCAACACTTCTAACTTATCGACTCTCGTCAATAGAGCGATAAGTCCTCAAAGTTGCTCCAAACGCAACACTTCTAACTTATCGACTCTCGTCAATAGAGCGATAAGTCCTCAAAGTTGCTCCAAACGCAACACTTCTAACTTATCGACTCTCGTCAATAGAGCGATAAGTCCTCAAAGTTGCTCCAAACGCAACACTTCTAACTTATCGACTCTCGTCAATAGAGCGATAAGTCCTCAAAGTTGCTCCAAACGCAACACTTCTAACTTATCGACTCTCGTCAATAGAGCGATAAGTCCTCAAAGTTGCTCCAAACGCAACACTTCTAACTTATCGACTCTCGTCAATAGAGCGATAAGTCCTCAAAGTTGCTCCAATCGCAACACTTCTAACTTATCGACTCTCGTCAATAGAGCGATAAGTCCTCAAAGTTGCTCCAAACGCAACACTTCTAACTTATCGACTCTCGTCAATAGAGCGATAAGTCCTCAAAGTTGCTCCAATCGCAACACTTCTAACTTATCGACTCTCGTCAATAGAGCGATAAGTCCTCAAAGTTGCTCCAAACGCAACACTTCTAACTTATCGACTCTCGTCAATAGAGCGATAAGTCCTCAAAGTTGCTCCAATCGCAACACCTTCCACTCGTCGACTCTTAACAATAGAGCGACGGGACCACAAAGTGTGCCACGTTAATACTGTATTCCTGGCATTTACATTATTCTTCCAATATTTAAGGCAAAAGCATAGTACAAGAGGAATAAATAGTTGTTGTCGCAATATCAAATTGGTATTTCATTGTTCCATGTCAAAACATGATATGAAAAAGAAACAATAAAAAGCCAAACGGCAACACTACCTTTATTTAAAGGAAAACAAGGTGACCTAAGATAAGTGTTGTTCCTACCAAAAGAACGATACGAAAACAGGCTCATCAATTCATCAGATCAAATGAAGTTAGCTGAGACTTAATGTCAGAAAGTTTTTCTTCATGGTCGGCCCGAACCAGCATCTCGGCCCGTTTCCGAAGCTCGTCCTCACTAGACAGCATGGCAGCTACCTCCTTCTTAGCCTCTTCCAGAGCACCAGCCTTGGCACGGTAATTCACCAGGGAAGCAGCACTTTTGACGTTGAGCTCAGTGACAATAGATTCTTCTCGTTTGAATTGAGCCTTCATCCTAGTCAACTCCACTTCAGCGGCAGCGATCTTCTCTCGCAAATTCTCCAGAGAAGTATTCGAAAGTGTCAGCTCAACTTGTTTTTGAGCATGTAGCTGTTGCAGTTGTTCAACCTCAACCTCTTCCTCAGCTATATGACGTTGAGCGGCTTCATACTTATTGAGTTCTTCGGCTCGAATATCCTCAAAAGTAGATGCAATCTGCGCTTGGATATCAGCGCGACCCAAAGCCTCCAAGAATCTGAGTTGTCCCTCTAGACGTGAGATAGCTTCAGAGCAGCGCTGAACGACGTCGACGTCACCTACAAGCTTGAGGTTGTTCAAACTATTCGTGAGCATGGGTTTGAAGGTATCAAAAGTATCTCGTCCGGCTAGCACAACCTCAATTATTTTCTTGGTAAGCCCTCTCAAGTAGTCAAGGGAAATCTTGACAAAATCTGGTACGTCTGCGGGGCTCGAAACAGCAATAGGCGACGGTACAGAAACTTCTGAAGATGCTAAGCCAAGTAAAAGACCAGCAGGCGATTTCGGTGTAGTGGCTTGTGAAGGAGTGCCGATATCCAGCTGAGATGGACTCGATTGCAAAGCCATCAGTTCCCCCATTTGAGATGACCTTGGAACGTCTACCACTTCGGTAGAGGCTAGAGAAATTGTCAGTAAAGTCGTCGGTGGAAGAGCTGCTCGCCTCAGCTCTCCCCTCACCGTGCGCTCCCTCTCCTCTCTCCTCTCCCGCTCCCAGCAAAAGATTGCCGACCTCAGCTCTCCGGTTCTGGTGCGTTTTCTTCTCCGTCGTCGTACGGGATCTCGGCGGCTCCGTCTCCTGGTACGGATTTGAGGTTTCTAGAGTTTTTAATTTGGGATTTTGAGGATTCTAGGTGTTTCTATTGGTTAGTTTTCATGTTTGTAGTTGTAAT
>NW_017974391.1:0-5430 GCF_001876935.1 Asparagus officinalis
GACTTGGGGAATGGACATTGTTGGTCCTATAAATCCTCCGTCAGTCAAAGGCAACCGGTTCATCCTGGCGATTACCGATTATTTCTCCAAATGGGCCGAAGCAGTTCCACTCACAGAGGTTAAAACGAGCAACGTCATTGGATTCATCAAGCACCACATCATCTATAGGTATGGTGTTCCAAGACGAATCATACATGACAACGGTCCTCAGTTTGTCAGCAACGCCTTCATAAGGTTCTGCGAAAAGTTTAAAATTCAGGACATCTCGTCGACGGCTTATAATCCTACAGCGAATGGATTAGCTGAAGCCTTCAACAAGACTATCATCAAACTCTTGTCAAAGATCGTGAAAACTAACAAACCAAACTCTTGTCAAAGATCGTGAAGACCAACAAACGAGACTGGAATGACAAGCTTGGCGCAGCTCTATGGGCCTATCGGACCACGGTGCGCACACCAACGGGAGCGACCCCGTATTCACTGGTATACGGATGTGAAGCTGTTCTTCCATTGGAGATCCAAATACCATCTCTTCGGATCGCTCTTTCAACCCAGATGTCGACCGAAGAACAACATCAGAAACGCCTCGAAGAACTCGAGAGGCTTGATGAAGAGCGCCTGGAAGCTCAACAACACATTGAGTTTTACCAAGCTAGAATCTCTCGAGCCTTCGACAAAAAGGTTCGACAAAGGAGTTTCAAAGAAGGAGATTTGGTTCTAGCTGTGAAACGGCCTATGATCCTAAACTCCAAGAAGAAGGGTAAATTCGAACCCAAATGGGAGGGACCATTCGTAGTGGAGACAGTCTACTCGAGTGGCGCCTATCGCCTTGTCACCAAAGACGGCGACCGGCTCATGATGCCGATAAACGGCAAATTCCTGAAAAGATACTATCCTTAGTATCTTTTTGGATAACCAATGCATCGGGAAGTTCCCGGAAGAATACCACATGGGTATTCTTAGGGATAACCCGGTCATTGTGGAATTGACGAATAAGAACTCTGCATTCGAACGCTGAAGGTCAGAATGTCTCTTCTTATTCCCATCAAAATTTTCCAACTCTTATGAGTTACTTTTGTGAGATGAGATCTAATCCTCTGATAGGTTAATCTTTCCTCACCAAACCATCCGCTGATCAAATCAAACGACAGTGGACCCACCAACATTTCCATCTGCCAGTCATTGGCGTATCTCAAACTCCAGTTTGGTCAAACCTTCCTACAGTTAGGACCAAAGCCAAAATCCCCTCTCGATTCCTTCCATGAACGAGAGGTCCACTTGAAACAGTCAAACCTATAAAAGTTAGGATTGTTTCCGATCTCGCTTAGTCAAGCCTACACATGGTCAAGACTAAAGTCGAGTCACTCCTTTTCGATAAACGAAAATCCACCTTTGTCCCCTTTTTCCACCAAACCTATAAAAGTTAGGGTTGAAATTGGGTCTTCTCCTCAATGAATGAGGGGTTCTTTGGGTTCAAATGACCAATCCTATAAAAGGTAGTGTCGTTCGAACTTTTCCGATTCTCGGAGTGGAGATCCCACTCTTAGTTTCATCCTGCAGGATTCTGGGGGTGGAGATCCCACCTCGAGTTTCCTTTCCGCCTGAAGATAGAATATAAAATTCTTCCTCTTCGGCAACGGGAGATAGAATATAAAATTCTTCCTCTCTCGTTTCTTTTCCACCGGGAGATAGAATATAAAATTCTTCCTCTCCTCGGACCTTTCCGATGCTCGGAGTGGAGATCCCACTCCCAGTTCATCCTTCCAGATACTGGGGGTGGAGAATCCCACCTCGAGTTTCTTTTCCAGCTGAAGATAGAATATAAAATTCTTCCTCTTTAGCACCGGGAGATAGAATATAAAATTCTTCCTCTCCTCGGACCTTTCCGATGCTCGGAGTGGAGACCCCACTCCCAGTTCATCATTCCGGGTGCTCGGAGTGGAGATCCCATTCCCAGTTCATCCTTCCAGATACTGGGGGTGGAGAATCCCACCTCGAGTTTCTTTTCCAGCTGAAGATAGAATATAAAATTCTTCCTCTTTAGCACCGGGAGATAGAATATAAAATTCTTCCTCTCCTCGGACCTTTCCGATGCTCGGAGTGGAGACCCCACTCCCAGTTCATCATTCCGGGTGCTCGGAGTGGAGATCCCATTCCCAGTTCATCCTTCCAGATACTGGGGGTGGAGAATCCCACCTCGAGTT
Organism: Asparagus officinalis; assembly: GCF_001876935.1. Taxonomy (NCBI): domain Eukaryota; kingdom Viridiplantae; phylum Streptophyta; class Magnoliopsida; order Asparagales; family Asparagaceae; genus Asparagus; species Asparagus officinalis. The sequence continues at coordinate 2,205 of NW_017974391.1, forward strand.
TCTTTTCCAGCTGAAGATAGAATATAAAATTCTTCCTCTTTAGCACCGGGAGATAGAATATAAAATTCTTCCTCTCCTATTTTGACACAACTTTCAACTTCCAATCCGCGCACTTGGTGCATGGGGAATTTTATCCCGAATCCTAAGTAGGGATAAGTCAACACCTAACACGTGTTGCCGGGTAGCCTATTCCCGTGACAAGGGCAAAGTCTACGTATTCGAAGTCGTAGCATTAAGTCTAAGGGAGTTCATTCCTTTAGCACAACGTTACATGCGGAACGGATTTCGACAATCCGCATGCTAGCCCGATTCAAACGGTAATCGGTAAAGGCGTATCAAACCCGTTGAAGGCTGGGGGTTTGCCAAAAACCCCAAAGTCAACGCCTAACACGCGTTGCCGGGTAGTCTATTCCCGTAAGAAAGACGAAGTCTATGTATTCAAAGTCATAGCATCAAGTCTAAGAAAAGCAATTTTCTTAGCACAACGTTACATGCGGAACGGATTTCGACAATCCGCATGCTAGCCCGATTCAAACGGTAATCGGTAAAGGCACATCAAACCCGTTGATGGCTGGGGGTTTGCCAAAAATCCCATAAAATCTGTCATTCAGAAGAAATACAGACAAATCACAAGAAAGAAGCAAATGCGGAGTTTCTATTAATAGGTCAAGTCAAAAGCATACAACAAAGAGCTCATTAGCCCGAAGGCAACTGACGGCTAAGAATATGAGACTTTAAGCTAAAAAGTCTATCTGCATAACTCTGCTCAAGTCCCGCCTGCAGATCTGCTCGGGCAGATTCCTCAGAACAGCTCAAGATCTCCGCAGCTTCACTCTTCAACTTCATCAATCCCTCCTGAGTGGATCCGAACTCCTCGAGTACCCGGTCACGAGAACGCTCTAGTCCGATCAAGTCATCTGCGATAAGAACGGCGGATTCCTCGGCACGCTTCAAGGCCTCCTTCAACCTAGTCGCTTCCTCGCGATTCGAGTCCAAGGAACGGAGTAACTCAGCTTTCTCCCTATCCATCCTCGCCATGTTAGCCATTAGATGCGCAAGGGAGCTCTCGCGTGACTGAAGCTCACGCCCGACGGAAGATCTCAGTTCACGCCACTGCTCCATCCTATGCTCTAACTCAGAGGATACGAAAGAAGAAGCCCCGGTAACCTCCAGTTCCTTCAACTCTCGTATCTCTGACTCCAGGGCAGCGAAATCAGCAGTGAAGGAATCAGCCAGTTCCGGGTATCCTTCTTCCCTCATCATCGTCATGTGGCGAGAGAAGGAACGCCGGAACTGATCGAAGCCGCCTCCTCGGTGGAGAAGCTTCTCGATCAAGCCATTATACCAGGCGGTGAAGAAGCTGAGGTCCGTACGGAAAGCCTCTCCGTCAGGATCAGTATCGGCCAAAAGGCTACGGACACGCTCGTGCAAAGAAGATCGAGATCCTACAAGCAACAACTTGGAAGCTCAGTGAACTATCGAATATGGAAAGGAAAGTCAAAAGGCAGGTTCCGAACATACCGACGCCAACGGATGTCCCATCAGGTTGAGAGCCGACAGGCTCCGAGACAGCAGCAGAAGAGGGTACGTCAGCCCCTGCAGACATATTGCTCGCACCACTCGGCAGAGACGGGGAGGCACCACTGCTATGAGGACTTTCAACCCCGGGGACTGTAGCAGTATCAGGCTGAACGCCTGGTCCTACAGTGACATTCCTATGTTAACCAAATGGAAATTTGGACAAATAAGGAGAATCGGGATAAGAAGGTCGTATGAATACCTGCAATCCCCATGTCCTCAGATGCAGCCGGAATGCCAAGAGTCATAAGAGTATCGGCCCAAGCTGCTGGTCCTATGATGACACTCTCTTATTAGTCAAAATGAAAATTTAGACGAATAAGAAGAATTGGGATCTGCATACCTGTAGATCCATTATCCGCGGGCATTTGAGGGATGTCAGGAGTCATATGAGAATCAGTCCTAGCGGCTGGTCCTATGATTGCACTCATTAGTCAAAAGACAGATAAACATAGGAAAGTACAATATCCCTGAATCGTATACATACCTGCAAGCCCGTCGCTCTGAGGCAAACTGGATATGCCAGGGATAGATACCGGGCTAACTCCAATGGTAGACGCTGCGATAATCAATCATTCATTAGTCATATGAAATATCGGGCAAGAGGGAGAAAATCAGATATATACCGGTAGATGAATCGTTCCCGAAGAATGGTCTCTCGGTCCCTCTGGAAGTCTGCTCAGCCAGCATGTCAGCTAATAAGCCGGCATCCGGCTTCGAGAAGCTTGGCCCCTCCATCGCAACATCTGCAGGGTAACCCAAATGTTGAAGGATGAGGAAAGCTCAAACGAGAAATCTTCCTTCACCTTACATAAGGAAAATCAAAAACGGGAAGTCTTCCTTCCCCATGCTTGAGGAAAATGACATCGAATGTGGATATACCTGAATAAGGGGCTGCGGGCTCAACATTATTCATCTGCTCAAGGTCGATGTTTAGATCGATGCCCAAGGACCCGTCGTGAAGAGCATCGCACATTTGTTGCACAAAGCAATCCATATTGTCAACACCAGGGGACGCCGAACCCGGTGGGAGTTCGCCCTCCTCGAAGAAACCTGAAGCACAAAACATGGTCACAAATCCCCAAAAGGTAAACAACCTTGAAGCAAGAGCAATTGAATGTTACCTCCCCCTCCATCGGCGGTGCTCCCTAAGTCCACTCCACAGGGACGCTGACCGTCATGGGACTTATGGGCAGTCTTCTTCCTCTTCGGGGCACCAACCCTCCGAGGACCATAGGGTCGAACATGCGCAGGCCTATCACACGTTTCAACGTGTGTAGGAGCTGAGGGCTCATGATCACCGGCTGTCCTACCTAAAATGACAATAGCCATTTCAATGAAAAAGAGCTGTCATTTATGGAAAAGGAAAATTAAAAGAGACAGGTGACCGTCATGGGGCTTATGAGCGGTCTTCTTCCTCTTCGGAGCACCAACCCTCCGAGGGCCGACGGGTCGAACATGCGCAGGCCTATCACACGTTTCAACGTGTGTAGGAACTGGTGGCTCAAGATCATCGGCATGCCCTTTTTTCCGCTTCTGAGCAAGCTCAGCCCTGCGACCAGCCATCATAGCAGCCCGAACCGCATACTCGGACTGCAACTCTGAGAGGCTCTTCACGCTGATGGACTCATAGGCAGAAAGCAACCAC